>NC_001141.2:300000-439888 GCF_000146045.2 Saccharomyces cerevisiae S288C
AACATCCATGACTTTCACACTTCTAGTCTCTTTGATTCAATTAGTGGTACTCTTGGCTAAAAAAACAGTTTTTGAAATCAGTAACAAAGAACTATTCTTAACGTAATCTTATGGCTTCATAGATCGGTCATAATCATCTTTTCAATGTCCTCAATCGATGCGTTTTCAACCAGTTTTCCGTCTCTAATGATTTAATTTTTCTATTGAATTGAAAATGGTAAAAAGATAGCCCTGTAGGGGGCTCGAACCCCTAACCTTATGATTAAGAGTCATACGCGCTACCGATTGCGCCAACAAGGCTATTTCGTTGGAAAAACTACTTATTTTAGGAAGTAATAGCACATTTAAGATGCTTGTTGGAATGAAACTTTAAAATATCATCTGTTTAGTACTATTCATGTTACTAATTAAGATATGGGTGAATTTTGAGATAATTGTTGGGGGTTCCATTGTTGATAAAGGCTTATAATATTATGTATACGGAATATACTAGAAGTTCTCCTCGAGGATCTAGGAATCCTCATAATGGAATCTATATTTCTATATACTAATATTACGATTATTCCTCATTCCGTTTTATATGTTTCATTCTCCTATTACATTATCAATTTTTGTATTTCAGCTTCCTCTAACCTCGATGACAGCTTCTCATAATTTACGCCATCCTCTTACACCGCATGTGATGCTATTACTACTAAATAGATAACATTAGAATTTCATTCCAACAGCTTTAGTCTGTTTTAATAAACGCAACAGCACCATAATGTTATTAATTTTAATAAAGCCAAATTATGGCCTGCTGATTTCTTTTCATTGGTAAAAGTTCTATCACCCGTTCCCCATTAGTATGATAACCGATAAATAAACTCTATTACCTGGTTTCTTCGTTCCAGGAACGTTTATACCCTGACTACACATTTCTTTTGAAAAATAGGCCAATTGAACAATTAAGTTAGAAGCGGTTAGAAAAAGGTATAATAGGAAAAAATGCATCCAATTTTTACAGTTGAACCACTTGGGGGATTTTATTCTCGTATTGTAGCGGGAGCATTTTATCTTCGTACATCTTGGAAGCTGTAGATTAATCTTATTCCTATATGCTCCTTCAATCCACACAGCAAACCCCCAAATGGAAACGATCACTGAGTATGTTATAAACCAGCTTACGCTTATACTATTATCAAAATTCAAAAGATTGAACGGGGAAAATGGTAGAAATGAATATTGAAGCATTTTCGCAATGAAAATTAACCGCATTGTTTTTATAGTAATTCTGATGGCTAACGGCGGTAATACAGCATCCTTACGAAGAGCGGGAATAGTTCATTTGCCCTCTTTGATGGTTTGCATAACTGCGTTGTTGATTGTCTTAGGAATGGAAATATTTAACAAATATACCTATAATGAAAAAAGGGTCCTTCTTTTTAATTATTATTGGCAGCGAAAAAGTTGTCCCAGCTTCTACTTTTTTTCCCGTTAAAAAAGGAAGCGGCGGAAGCTGATCTACTCTCTAATAATAGACTACTCACTCGCATCTTGGTAACGAGTCCCTTTAAGATCTTGGTACATAAAGTTTGCTGCAGCAAAAAGGGCTTATTTGCGCATTCATGATATTAAACAACACCCTGTTTAGCGTGTTAATGATCCTTGTTTTATGCCAGTATATTCTGTATACCTTATAATAGAGTCAACAGTTAAATCCTAATCATTACCTCAGGACTTACCTATTTCTGAATATCATGGTCCACCATTCTACCTCAGTGAATTGATTGAACCGCACCATTGGAATTGTCATGGTGAGCCAGCGTGCTACAACTTCATGATTTTACGAGCTGAAAAAACACGCCCTTAGGCATAAAAACTCAATGGAAATCTGTAAAACAAAATAAATTTCGCTTTTTAACTTGGCCTAATGGGAATACTTTAACAATTGAACCTGTCACTAAATCAGAGGAAGTACATGCCTAATTACTCAAAGCTGTATTTAACTAATTTACCTATACTATCGCCAGGCATTCAAGGATGAAGACATGCGTCAATGCAAATAGTGACGGCTGCTGCATTAAAGAGGTGCTGCGTGGTGTAGAAAAGGCAATAACATGGACGATGCAAGGTTATTCAGACGCGTTGTTTGTATGCCATTTCCAATGATAATGTTGGTTGCGTTATATAGAAATGTGTTAGGAAGAGATTCTACAGTTGATTGCAGCTTTGACGTTATACTTACACCTTGGATAATGGCCAGTATGTTTTCCAAACGTATGGTGAATTGGTCTAATCCACGTCAAGCTGTTTTAAAAGTATGCAGCGCAGCCGTGACCTCCCGGATAGTTGCCAATTGGTTGTTTACGATGAACATATTATATACCAGTGGTGAAAAGGGTTTTTACTCGCTAGCAACAGCTGTGGTAATTAAAACGGTCACTGATGGGTTTACGGTGATACGGGTTTTCTCTATTCACCTGAACGAGTCAGTATATAGCAAGCCATTACCATAACATTGGGTAACGTCGCACGCAACACAGCTGCGGGTGTGTGTGGTGATTGGTTAGTCAATTGGTCATTTGGGCTGGTAATAGGGCATGTTCCCCTTACAGCTTGTACTGTCTCATTGGGGTTTGCTCTTATTGCTGGAATAATAAATGGAAAGGTTAACGACGACACAAATGGTTTTCGACGACCAAAACAAATTAGCAAATGGCAACCTTTTGTATTAGGGCTAATTAATGTAAGCGATGTTACCATTTTGTCTATTTCTGGCGGTGGACTGGTAGCTTCTTCATGTGGAGGTGCAATAGGCTATGCTACTGTCATTAAAACTGTTGCTACCACAAATGCACGTTTCGCGATTACTGAGGTGATCAAGGAAATAGTTATTCGTTATTCATCACAATTAAATGCAGAAAAAGTTTGTGAAGAATAAAAAACTCGAGCCGGGTGGTAAATTGTTTTAGTACGGTTAGCATCGGTTTAGTACCTGTACCAATATGTGTCACTTTTGTTATTTCTGCAGGCGATAATACTTATAATAAACGCATACATGATATCATAACTGCCTTTATACGGCACCTTACAACTAGCATGGGCGTTCAAGTGGTGGAGAACTATTACCTGTTCCTGAAATAACAGAATGAATCATCAATAAGGGCTTGTCTGTACCTCAGGATGATTTGAACAAGTTCCACTTACGCTAACATGAGGATGAATATCGTACTTATACTATGTAAACTGGAATAGAAATATTCCGAACGGTTATCCATTAGAGTGTTAGCCCTCAAACCGAGACTCTCGATAATATTGAATAGAAGATTTTACCACTAAATTTAGTGTGTATTTATGTATCTTAATAACAAACTATCCAACGAAGACGCAAAAGATACTATCCGCCCCGTAATCCTTTTGAAACCACTCAAGCTTATGGTTCACGTTATAGAACACAGGAGACGCTTGCATTATTGGTGATTCTAATATAGCTTTCTATTCCTCTATGAAAGGCGTCTGTGTTGGTGTAAATAGAAGAGGTGCCTGGTCACCTGACGCCTTATTTTGTGCAGTTACGATGTTCGAGTAGATTCGCTATCGAATTTATGCTCAAAATCTAGCTAATCCTCTTATTAGATCTTGATATGTATATATGTATGAAATTATAAGTTCTAGCTCTAGTTTTCAGTATCTTATTTATTTTTCTTTTTTTACAGTGTTAGAGGCCCATTCCCTGCAAATTTTTCTCTTCATATGAACGTCAACAAAGCTTGGAGTAAATATGATCTCACCATTAGGGTTACTTCCTATCAAGTTATCCACGTTGGTGGCTTTATTTAATGCGATTTCTTTTAGATAGTTTCCTTGGGATATTATCTTCCCATCGTTACTCTCAATTGGTAAATATTGTAATTTCTCGAACGAAGTGAACACTGCAAGAACAAAGAGTATCAATCCTGCATACGTTTCATACATGATATCTTTAGGTAACTTGCTGATTGCACCTTGTGCATTATTAAGCGAGTTAAGTTTTAATAAGTGATGAAACTCATAGCTTGAGAAACCAGAATGAAATAACACCAATGCAGAGACTGTATAGAGAAGCTTGGAAACAAACGACATCTCTTGATAATTGCTTTTTTGTATCTCGGTAGGGCTTAATTACGATCGCTTTTTAGATGCTACAATTAACATGCATAACAACTATCTGAGTTGACTTTATTTTATATTCAAAAGTAGATTTTTCTGCGCTGCGTTTACATCGCGAGTTTTCGAAGAAGCAAAGGGCGCTTTGATGACGATTGAATGGGCTTGGAAAATACATAGCCGAATATCATCCAGCGAGTATAGTCTAATGCGAAGGGATATTTGAAGTATTTATGATTAATCAAAAACTGCTAACGAAGCTATGTATGTTCAAAAGAAAGATGTGATATATATTATAGATCTTATTGTTTTACAAAAGAGCAATAAGTCTGACGTATATCTTTTCCCTTAATCTTGTGTGATTTCGTCGCTGTTGTCTATAGCATCTACCACGGTTGGGTGTTCCTCAATTGGTGCTAACTCTGAATTATTTTGCGAACTTTCTTCAATAGGTTCTAGATCGATTGTCATGGGAATATCTGGATCATTATTTTCAGTATTTGCATGGTCGGTTTCTCGTTCACTGTTGGGTTGTAAAGGCGCTTTTTCCCTCTGTGTTTGATTTGATTTTGCTTTCTGTATGTTCTTTTTATTAGGTTCTGGATTTTCCATTATGGTATCATCTACGATTTTTTTGAACAGCGGGCCAAGCTTTTCTTTGTTTAGTGCCACACGGGAAGCAAATCGTTCATCTAAAATATTCAGTTTCATTAGTCCCTTCAATTTAACTGTGAATAAAAGGAATTCAGTTTCAATATTCTCGAAAAACCCGGTTTCCGGCAAATCATTTAGGTTGGCGTCTTCATCTGCTACCCTTTCTAATTGGACGTCAACTTGCTTAGCGAAAAGACTCTCCAAATATAAAAATATTTTCAAAAGCACTTTGGAAGCATTATCGTGAAGGTAAAATGGAAATTGTTCACTCATACTATATCTCCATGTTGTAGCGTCTGCAGGCAATTTGAGCTCAAATATTTTTATTGCAACGATTATATCCATTAATGAAGTGCAAGCTGACCATTTTAAGTAAAACAAGCTGTTTATGTTTTCAAATGTTTCGTTTGTAGCCGCCAATGAAATAACGAGTGTGTTTAGACGACCTATTATAGCGGCAATTGGTTTCCAAACTGATCTAAGATCTTTTGAAATAGAATTCTCGTAATCCCTTACTTTCTCTATTATTTCTCTCCATTTTTCCAGATTCCATGTGGCTAATAACACTAGCATTTTAAAGTTTATTTCTTGAGCGGTACTATCATCAAAATCTTGAAACATTATAGGGATACGGGAAACAAAATTGTTCAAAAACAGTTGCAACAACTCTTCATCAACCTCGATTGGGTAATCCCTGCCAAGAATTGTCAGTTTATTGATGTAGAGCTCGTACAAAGAACAAGTTAAATCTTTGTAGTCGTCCCTAGAATTATTTGGATCCATTTTTTCCTGTAGAAATTTTTTTAAATGAATTTTCAATGTAGCTATCTGGTTTAAAAATTTTTCCTGCAGTTCCTTTTTTTCAAAATGATGGATATGGTGAATGAATTTAGCAAATATATCGTACTTCATGTCAACTTTTGAATTCCCGATTGTAGAATCCATAAATGCTTTAATAGTTTTGTCGGTAATTTTTTTTAATTCAGTTTCATATCCAATAGATATCCAATCATCCAGAGAAAATGTGATAAAGCTCTCTAGGAGAGGACACAGAATATCAGCAGATTCGATGGATGCGGCATTCAACAAATCGTAGAATAAAGGCAAAACTATTTCCTTAACGCTGTCCTTAGTTTGGATTTTGGGGTTGTTGGCACCTGCACACAGACCGTGGAATACGTTCAGATATAAAATAGTGCTATTTCTGTCAATGGGAAACAATGGAGTGATGTCCAATTCCTCATCGTCAACATCCTCGTCATCGCTGTTATTATTGGCCGAGTTTTGTAACTTTTGGATCAGTTCATTTGATTCAGTGTCAGAGATCAGCAGATTGCAAATAGTTTTCAAGTGAGTGGAAATGTAAGGAGACAAAAACTCTGCTGCTTGTGTTAGCATACGGATCTTTGTCCTTGAATCAACTTCAGCGCAATCCTTCAAGTGATAAATTAAAGAGTCATTCAGAATCTTGATAAATATACCGACTTGAACAACGGGTCCAACTTCTAACCCGTCGACTTCTTTGGGCAAGTCTTCATGCGTCTTGATGAATTCGTCAAATTTCTCTTTTATTACTCTTGCTAAGAATTTGGCCACCGTGGATAGAAATTTGGATCTTTTATTGAATGAGGATGTTTTAAATGGGTCGAACTCTTCATCGAACATTAAACTAGAAATGATAAGAATCTCAGAATCATCTAAATAGCCCAATGATGACGCCTCCGTTAGAACTTGGATACTATGGATCCTTACATCAAGATTAACGTCACGGATTGCCACTTCCAGGATCTTAGTTTTGAAGCGTTCAAATACTTGGCGTATAGCGGAATTATCAGTGGATTTACTGTTATGATTTTGGATTATTAAATGCGGTAAAATCTTCGTAACTTGTAATCTGACTGATACAGAGTTATCGCTCAGCAGCCAGCCAAAATATTTTAAAAATGTAACCTTGAGGAAATATTCGGGATAGTTTTTAATCCAGATGGATAGATGCAACATGGATTCTGAACGAATCAAATCAGACACGTCCTTATACCTATGCACAAAACATAGTTTGACGATGTTATCGATAATGCTATCAATAACGACTTTGCTGCCTTGAGTTTCGGCGATAGTGCTCTCTAGCTTTTCTAAAGTCTTGTTATTGGGCCTTTTTTTCTTCTCTTCTAGTGATAACTGCTTGGATAACTTCGCCAAATAATTCTTTTCTAAATTAACAGCCTGTTGGGTCAAATAGTCCTGGAAAAGATATAGCGTTAGCGTAGAAATGTATCTGAAGCATCTGATTTTGCAAACTGAAAAAGAAGACAGCCAAGTCAACAAATCCAACACAAGATTACCAGTAACTATTTGGGTATCATCTTCGTCCGATTCCACGTATAGTAATTGTAAGTCATTTGCCACTTCCAACAATTTAGTCATGAATTCCGCGAAATTTTGATAAAGGGGACCCATTTTAAAGTTTTTTCTCTTTTTGTTTTCCTTGCTAATCAAGAGGTAAAATTCGTGCAGTTTCTGTCTTTGAAATAGCAACTGAATTTCACCAATCGTTTCGTTAGAAGATTCATTGCTGTGAACGTCGTGGTCTTCGACGCGAGCGACGGAGCCACAACAATTCAATAGCAAATTGATAAATTCTTGTAAAAATTTATCTCTATTTTCAGAATAGGTTTCTAACCATTCTCGCAATAGTTCTTCAATAGAAACATCTTCTGAAGTGGATAATATATCAAACAATTCTGTAGGTTGGAAATCCTTCGCAATTTCTAAGTATTGATCCTGATCTTTTTTAGAGCGGTGATAAGCAGGCGCATGAGATACCGCCGACTTCTGGGCAGAAGTAGGTTTTTTCTTCTGCCTTTTACTACTGGTATTTGATGCTGATTTGGGCTTTCTCTTTCTAGACTTTCTCTTTGCCGTAGCGGTATCTACGTAGTCATCATCATCCTGGTCTTCATAGTCATCCTCACTACTACTTTCTTCACTTTCACCAGTATCTTGCTCTTCTTCTTCTTCATGTTGCGTTTTGGCAGTGATCTTATCAGATTCTACGTGTTGTGCGCTGGTGTTTTGCTCGTCATCGTAATCTTCCTCAATAACTTGAGATTTAGTCCTTATTCTAGTTGAGCGACGCACAGCAGTCATGTTACCTTCGTCCGAGCTCTTGTTCTCAGGTCAATCGCCTTTCTTTATTATTTTTGTTTACTTGAAGCTTTGTTCTCTTTAATCAATATAGAGGAAAGGAAACAAAAGAATCATCTTATCTTACGCGTCACGCGTCGCGTTGCCGTCAGAGATGAGAGTAATAGAATAAGTTCTAGGCAGGATAAGTACGAGCTTTACTTCATGCTGTGCTGGATAAAGCACAACTATCTAACTTGTGTGCTAATCGTCTAGCTGACCTTAATTTACTCTCCTATCGGTAGCAGGCTGCTTTTTTTTTCGTTACGAAACTTTGCTTTGATGAGGATAGACAATAAATGCTTAAAAACAGAGCTTCGTAGGATGAGTCGATTAGACGTTTAGTTGCTTGCAATGTACCAATACGCAAACCCCTTCCTTTTCCTTTTTTAAATTGATCTTCCTCTTTTACATAAGCAGTAATAATGCCAGATCTTTTGCCGTTGTCTGTTGGAGCCTGTGTACCTCGGCGGCTAACAGCGATGATTATTCCACGAAATGAGATGCTCACCTTGTGATATAAGTGAAAAGGAATAAATCTATTAAAAATATGTATATCTAAACCATAGCTAGATAGAAAAGAGAAAATTGAAATATATATATTTGTCATAAAAGAAACATGTTTGAAAAAGTTGTCTATTTGTTCCAGTACGTCTTGACTTTCTTGGCAATGCACATTAGCCCATTTAGAGACTCTTTCCTGCTATTGAACGCCTGATGGAAATCACACTGGATGGTTGCATCCATGTTTTCGTCCTCCATATCAGAATTCCAGCACACTATCTCCTCTGTGCTGCTTAGGTCACTATGTGACGACAAGTTGACATAATCATTTAAAGAGTCGTCTTCCGGTTTCCCTTTTGCGGTGTTGGACCGTGTATGTGGTGATAGAGGTATATCCATGAGTTGACTGGCCTCATTGTCCTTAAAGTGGAGAATATTGTTGGTGTAACCTGACTTGTCTGTGACAGTGTCGAAGTAGTTGAGAGTGACCCATTTTTTGTCGTTTATCACCACTTTGAACATGGTGCTACGTTGGCCCTTTCTTCTGGGAATTTGCACCCTGTAGTTCTGTGTGCTGCCGTCATACTGCAGAACATAATCGGAATGTCTCCAGTTATCGAATTCTCCTGTAACAACTAGTTTATCTGCCTTGGAGCAGCCCTTGATCACGTCTTCAGGGATCACAAGTAAAAAATTGGACATCTTTAAAACAGTTGTGCACGCCTTTAAACCGATCAATACTGTTCTTGTTTGTGTTTCTTTTTTGTATTAGGTCAGAGATAAATGTTTGATCTGATCTGATTATCGCCTGTTTTTGCCTTAATTGAAATCCGGGGAAGCGTCGGTACCATATAAGGCAACAAGGATATTTACTATAAAGGTACGTATATTGCACGCCAAGTAATACAAAGCTGAATCAATGCTCATCCATGAGCGCCATAACGGCAAATCCTACAAAAATGAAGACTAGCTGCAAGGCCCACTTCTTAAACTCTCGAAGCTTGCTATCGGGTGCGGAGCTATGTAAGATCTGCGGTACAACGCTAGTAGTGGCTATGTATATGAGGCCGCCCGCCGTGAACGGCAGCATAAGTTCAGATGCGTTCGCGGATGAAGACGTTGCTTTATGGCTGTTGTTCCCGATTTCGTTCATCCAGCAGCCAATGGACGTTCCAACGACGGCGCCGAAAGCTGTCACCGCTTGGGCTCTTATCGCTTGTGGGAACGTAAACCCACTGGAAAGCAGAATGGCGAAGTCACCTAGCTCATGAGGGATCTCATGGAAAGTGACAGCTATGCTGGTCATTATGCCAACTTGTGTGGAACTATAGAATGACGTAGCCAGCGCTATGCCATCCGTGATGTGATGAGCAATGCCGGATATGACATTCAGATACGCAGACATGTTAAAGCCCGCTTTCTTCTCTGCAGTTTGTTGTGGAGTATGACTATGAGAATGAGAATGTATGCTGCCGTCATCGTTGGACGTCCCTGACAGAATACGCATCGTTTTATCCAGAGTCAAGAAGCTTATAAACCCCAGAAATATGGCTCCTCCAACCATTGTGACATCAGTTACGCCGCTGAGACTTTCAGGTATCACGTGTAATAAAATATCACCCAGGAGTGTTCCTAGAGAAAAGGAAACTAGTAAGGACAGTGTCAAGCTGGCACGATCGTTCTTGCGCAGTCCAGGAACAAACAGTACGAAAAGACACGGCATAAGTTGTATGATTAGGATAGCCACAATCGCATTGTAACGGGGTCCCAGGACAAAGAGGTGGTTCTGCAGAAAGCAAACTAGAGAGTAAAAAATGGATTCTTGCTTCAAAATCAAGAAACTTTGCTTGGACTCATGGTTTGCCTCGTGGCCATGATCTCGATTATGATGTACTCCATGGGACACCACTAGGGGTGCAATGCTTAGCAAATAAGAGCAAATGTGCGACGCCTTCATGCTTTTTCTGCTTCTGTTCTCCTTCTATTTCATTCTTATTTTCTTCTTTCCTTTTCCACCTTTTTCCTAAGACGTTTTTTTTTTTCAGTTTACTGTTCTATGGAAAGGGAATGAATAATAATCCGGAAAACTATATATTGGAAGAACTGGCACAGTTTGGTTCTCCGCAGAAATTCTACTAAATTACGTATAAATTGTGTATTAGAAGAAATTCAGAAACGAAATATCTGAACAGACCTACTTTAGTATTTTTATATGATAACTTTTTGAGTTGTATCCTTTTCTTCATTTATTTTTAGAAACTTTCTTTTTTTGGCCATAACATAAAATTTAAATAACGACGCTGAAACAAAAAGAAAAGAACACCACGACTAATAAAACAAAATTAGAACATTATGATTAGGTACTTCTTCAGTACGCTTTTCAAGCTACTTCTTACGATAAGTAAACTTCTCACCTGTAAATACTAGTAACGGTAGCAACCATACGGAAAACCATGTTCAGTTACCCGGCCGGGTGTTTTTTTCTCTTTCTTTTTCGCCCACTGGAGAGCCTCAGTCATATATGTCAAAGAAGACTGGTTGAGTAGCATGGGCTTCGGAACCAGGTTTGAAAGTACCAAGTATAATAAGCCCGCAAGTAAGCAAAAGTTGGGATAAGAGGGCAGGACCGAGCTTATAGTGTTTCGTTTTTTTATTCCTGAATTTTTCACTACCGCAGCAATTGCTATTTCAGTTCATGCACAGATCCACTTTTATCAGGACGTCCGGCACGAGCTCTAGGACACTAACCGCAAGGTACAGATCGCAGTACACAGGATTACTCGTTGCCCGAGTATTATTCTCCACCTCTACGACCCGTGCGCAAGGTGGAAACCCTCGATCACCACTCCAGATTTTCCGCGATACATTCAAGAAGGAATGGGAGAAGTCTCAGGAACTGCAGGAGAACATAAAGACGCTGCAAGATGCTTCGGGAAAGTTAGGCGAGTCTGAGGCCTACAAAAAGGCTAGGGAAGCATATTTGAAAGCTCAGAGAGGCTCCACAATTGTGGGTAAAACTCTGAAAAAGACCGGTGAGACCATGGAACATATAGCCACTAAGGCCTGGGAGTCCGAACTCGGTAAGAACACAAGAAAGGCGGCTGCCGCCACGGCGAAGAAGCTGGATGAGAGTTTTGAGCCAGTGAGACAGACGAAGATTTACAAGGAAGTCTCAGAAGTCATTGACGATGGGGAGAGTTCCCGATACGGTGGGTTTATCACGAAAGAGCAAAGGAGACTTAAACGTGAGAGAGACCTGGCCTCTGGGAAAAGACACAGGGCAGTAAAGAGCAATGAAGATGCAGGAACAGCAGTGGTTGCGACAAATATCGAGTCTAAAGAATCGTTTGGTAAGAAAGTGGAGGATTTCAAGGAGAAAACCGTGGTTGGCCGTTCTATACAATCTTTAAAGAACAAATTGTGGGATGAAAGTGAAAACCCCTTAATTGTTGTCATGAGGAAAATAACCAACAAAGTGGGCGGTTTCTTTGCAGAAACAGAATCCTCCCGTGTTTACAGTCAATTTAAGCTAATGGACCCAACCTTTTCGAACGAAAGCTTCACCAGACACTTAAGAGAATACATTGTTCCCGAGATTCTCGAAGCGTATGTGAAAGGCGATGTCAAAGTTCTCAAAAAATGGTTCAGCGAGGCGCCATTCAATGTTTACGCCGCCCAACAGAAAATCTTCAAAGAACAGGATGTTTACGCCGATGGCCGTATCCTAGATATCAGGGGCGTTGAAATAGTGAGTGCAAAGTTATTGGCTCCCCAAGACATCCCAGTCTTGGTGGTCGGGTGTAGAGCACAAGAAATCAACCTTTACAGGAAAAAGAAAACTGGCGAGATTGCGGCTGGTGACGAAGCTAATATCTTGATGAGCTCTTATGCCATGGTTTTCACCAGAGACCCAGAGCAAATCGACGATGACGAAACAGAAGGGTGGAAGATCTTGGAGTTTGTGCGCGGGGGTTCTAGACAATTCACCTGATTGGTTTCGATGTACTCTTTTGTTTTCTTTTCCTTTTCCTTCCTATTCCGCTTGTAAATAACTCCGTTATGTCTCACCTTCGATCCCCACTTTTTCTTTTGGAATACTGCAT
This sequence comes from Saccharomyces cerevisiae S288C, assembly GCF_000146045.2. Lineage (NCBI taxonomy): Eukaryota > Fungi > Ascomycota > Saccharomycetes > Saccharomycetales > Saccharomycetaceae > Saccharomyces > Saccharomyces cerevisiae. The sequence goes on from NC_001141.2 coordinate 312,573, forward strand.
CAAATAGGAAGAGAGAAAAAAGGAAATCATATCCCAATATATTTGAACATACGACACGATATACCTTATATAGTATCATCTGTACTAATAGTACTATAACTAATACTTCTTGACGGACAAGCTTCGCAACTCGTTCGCAATGACCAAGTTTGGCTTTCGGGAAGCAAAGTGGAAAAAAATGAAAAATAAACTAATTGAAGTGGTAAAAAATAAGCTGTGTGTGTGCATATACATCGTAAGTGCGTTGGCTGTTCTGTGGAAAAGGGAGACACTTTTTATATCAGGTGCAAAGGCTTCGTACCAGCGTTGAAAAACTAAAACAATATTGAAAAATGAGTGAAGAAGGTCCTCAAGTTAAAATAAGAGAAGCTAGTAAAGATAACGTCGACTTTATACTATCCAATGTGGATTTGGCTATGGCCAATTCTCTCCGTAGAGTCATGATAGCAGAGATTCCCACTTTAGCCATTGATTCAGTCGAAGTCGAAACAAATACTACGGTTTTGGCCGATGAATTTATTGCACACAGATTAGGTTTAATACCTCTACAAAGTATGGATATCGAACAACTAGAATACAGTCGTGATTGTTTTTGTGAGGACCACTGTGATAAGTGTTCAGTGGTGTTAACATTGCAAGCGTTCGGCGAAAGCGAAAGTACTACAAACGTCTACAGCAAGGACTTGGTAATTGTGTCTAATCTCATGGGCCGTAATATTGGGCATCCTATTATACAAGATAAAGAAGGTAACGGTGTTCTTATTTGTAAATTGAGAAAAGGTCAAGAATTGAAACTGACATGCGTTGCGAAAAAGGGTATAGCCAAAGAGCACGCCAAGTGGGGTCCAGCAGCAGCCATAGAGTTCGAGTATGATCCTTGGAATAAGCTCAAACATACCGATTACTGGTATGAACAGGATTCTGCCAAAGAATGGCCTCAGTCTAAAAATTGTGAATACGAAGATCCTCCAAACGAAGGTGACCCCTTCGATTATAAGGCTCAGGCAGATACATTTTATATGAATGTAGAATCTGTGGGGTCTATTCCCGTTGATCAAGTTGTCGTCAGAGGTATCGATACATTACAGAAAAAGGTTGCCTCAATATTGTTAGCTCTGACACAGATGGATCAAGACAAAGTTAATTTTGCATCGGGTGATAACAACACCGCTTCAAATATGCTGGGAAGTAACGAAGACGTAATGATGACGGGCGCTGAGCAAGATCCTTACTCCAATGCATCTCAAATGGGTAATACTGGATCAGGAGGGTATGATAATGCTTGGTAGTTCTCAAGTGGGCGTAATAGAGGAAAAAAAACAAGTGAACGAACCGAAAATAATAAGAGAAAAAAAGCTTTATATGCATGTATGTATCATTATGATTAGTATTATAAGTATTATAATCTAAAGTACGAAGCAAACAAAAAAGAAAAAAGAAAATGAAAAAATGAAAGGAAGGGCTAACCTTGCTTTTCATTCCATCTACAGCAGTCTTCAAACTTAACTAGGTTACCACCAAATATATCTAAGGAACTACCGAATGTCAAATCTACTTTTCCGTGACTTAGTTCGTCTACTAATTTCAAATCATCAACACTTTTGGCCCCACCAGCATAAACGATTTTCAAATCATCGTAATCTTTGGTCCATTCGAAAAGCTTAGAAACCAATAATTCATCGATACCACCACACAAACCTTCAACGTCTGCAGCGTGAATTAGAAACTCATTTGTATATTTCCTCAATTCTCTGAAAGTGTCAGCATTAAGCTCAAGATCAGTTAGAGTTTGCCATTTGTTCATGGCCACAATCCAACGACCGTCCTGGGTTTTTCTACAGCTTAAGTCTACAACAATGCGGTCTTTCCCACATAGTTCTGTCAGTCTTTCTAACCTTTTTAATTGAAAATGACCCTCTTTTGTAAATAGCCAACTCGTAACAATTACTTTACTGGCCCATTTTAACCATTCCAAACAGTTCGTATCATTAATTCCTCCGCCCACTTGTAGAAATTGTGGTGACTCCTGGAGTGCCTCGCGTGCAGCGTCGTCATTGTTAGGTCCCAACTTAATAACATGACATCCTTGGACATCTCTGTCTTTGTAAAGTTTAGCGTAATATGAAGAAGGATGTTGTGATACAAAGTTAGTTTTTGGAACGTCCTCCTTTTTGCTCGTTAACGTTCCACCTACAATCTGTTTAACCTCTCCATTATGCAGGTCTATACAACCAATAAACTTCGTCATTTTTTTCTAGTATATACCCCCAGCCTTCTTATGCGCAGTTTCGAAGATATTGTGAATTTGCAGGCGAGGATTCTCAAATTATTCCGTATGACTCTGCACACTAGACATGGCTCAATCTTGGCAATGGACCCTGTGCTGAATTTTCGTCATTCGTCTCATGCGACCGTTCCGTTCCTAGAAAAATTTTGAGCGATGAGATGAGTATACATTAACGATGGCAGGAACAGTTATAACAATATTGAGAGTACAAATGACCCAAAAGCCATAAAAAGATGACCCTTGATGATGACGACTATATAAAACAAATGGAGCTTCAAAGAAAAGCTTTTGAAAGTCAGTTCGGATCTTTAGAGTCCATGGGGTTCGAAGATAAAACAAAAAATATACGAACTGAAGTAGATACCAGAGACAGTTCAGGTGATGAAATTGACAATTCCGATCATGGTAGTGATTTCAAGGATGGTACTATAGAAAGTTCTAATTCTTCTGATGAAGATAGCGGTAACGAAACCGCGGAAGAAAATAATCAAGATTCCAAACCGAAAACTCAACCAAAGGTCATTAGATTCAACGGGCCTAGTGACGTTTATGTTCCTCCAAGTAAGAAGACACAGAAACTTTTGAGAAGCGGCAAAACTTTAACTCAAATAAACAAAAAATTGGAGAGTACTGAAGCCAAGGAAGAAAAAGAAGATGAGACTTTGGAGGCGGAAAATTTACAAAACGACCTGGAGTTGCAGCAATTTCTGAGAGAGTCTCACTTATTGAGCGCTTTCAATAACGGTGGAAGTGGTTCTACAAACAGTGGTGTATCGTTGACTCTACAGAGTATGGGTGGTGGAAATGATGATGGCATAGTATACCAGGATGATCAAGTTATTGGGAAGGCCAGATCGCGTACACTCGAAATGAGACTGAATAGACTCTCAAGGGTGAATGGTCATCAGGACAAAATAAATAAGCTGGAAAAAGTACCCATGCATATTAGAAGAGGAATGATCGACAAGCACGTCAAGAGAATCAAAAAATACGAACAAGAAGCTGCAGAAGGTGGAATTGTTCTATCCAAAGTGAAAAAGGGACAATTCAGAAAAATTGAATCTACATACAAGAAAGATATCGAGAGGCGTATCGGGGGAAGCATTAAGGCCAGGGATAAAGAAAAAGCTACCAAAAGGGAACGTGGTTTGAAGATCAGTAGTGTAGGCAGATCGACGAGGAATGGACTGATTGTATCCAAAAGAGATATTGCTCGTATCAGTGGAGGCGAGAGGAGTGGTAAATTTAATGGCAAAAAGAAATCCCGTCGCTAGATCAATTGTGATTCCATGAACTCACAAACAACTCGCCTAAGAAACTGTCTAAATTTTTATGCACTAAATAGACCACAAATGAGAACGTAAAGAGAAGCTTTTATCATTTTATTTCTCTTCTCCTTAGGAGGAAATACAAATATCTTTTCTACATTTAATTCAATCTGACAGTCAAAGTTATACATATACATTATACCGATTACCAAGTTTTCAGACTAGAACCCATACATTATTTTACAAACCCAGACAGTACACTATACAAAAACCCAAGCAATTGCAATCAATTTTTTTGCACGAAAATTTTATTCGAAATCGCCAACCCGCTAGGGAGAAAAAGAAGGAATTCTCAAAGGAGAGGCTGGACAGAGAGGTCGTCCCAGTCTACCGCCTACGAGTAATGTTGGATACTAAGCAGTTCCCAGCCTGAACGCTCTGCTGGATGGGTGGAGATTTCCCTCCAGGCGGGAACACTCCTGGTGGATTCTGCTCTGGAAACTATGCTGTGCATGCTACAGGTTTCAATAATCTTTCATACTTGACAAAAGTAGATATACATATTTTAAAAGATTGAGTTACTATTGATAAATCTACTATTTGTCATAAACTCACCAAGAAACCACAAAGTTATTGAACAATGGGTATGTTTTTATTATATCGCATAATTATGGCAAATGTTATGAAGGATTCCTCTATGACTTAGATGTTTTGAATCGGTACATTTTATTTTCAGTATCCTTCTGCATATTACAAGGCAACATAGCAGCGGACAAGAAAGCTTTTTTGATGTTCGTCTTCGAAACGATTACTATCAGGGTCTTTTAAATGCTATATCGGGACTTATTGAAATTGACATATTACACTTATGAATGACGTTGGCTATCAAAGTATGAGAATAAGCCTTTCCTACTATTTTGTATCATGACAACAGGGTTCTGTCGCTTTGAATGCGGCCTTTTACTTTGCCATATTTTGATAATGAAAAAACTTTCGAGAAATATTTACTAACAGGATCGAGAATTTTTTTCCTCATTTAAACAGGTAGAGTTATTCGTAACCAAAGAAAGGGTGCTGGTTCTATCTTCACCTCTCACACCAGATTAAGACAAGGTGCTGCCAAGTTGAGAACTTTGGACTATGCTGAACGTCATGGTTACATCCGTGGTATCGTTAAGCAAATTGTCCACGACTCCGGTAGAGGTGCTCCATTGGCCAAGGTTGTTTTCCGTGACCCATACAAGTACAGATTACGTGAAGAAATCTTCATTGCTAACGAAGGTGTTCACACTGGTCAATTCATTTACGCTGGTAAAAAGGCTTCTTTGAACGTCGGTAACGTCTTGCCATTGGGTTCTGTCCCAGAAGGTACCATTGTCTCCAACGTTGAAGAAAAGCCAGGTGACAGAGGTGCCCTAGCCAGAGCTTCTGGTAACTACGTTATCATCATTGGTCACAACCCAGATGAAAACAAAACCAGAGTCAGATTACCATCCGGTGCCAAGAAGGTTATCTCTTCTGACGCCAGAGGTGTCATCGGTGTCATTGCCGGTGGTGGTAGAGTTGACAAACCATTGTTGAAGGCTGGTCGTGCTTTCCACAAGTACAGATTGAAGAGAAACTCTTGGCCAAAGACCCGTGGTGTTGCCATGAATCCAGTTGATCACCCTCACGGTGGTGGTAACCATCAACATATTGGTAAGGCTTCTACTATCTCTAGAGGTGCCGTTTCTGGTCAAAAGGCTGGTTTGATTGCTGCCAGAAGAACCGGTTTACTACGTGGTTCTCAAAAGACCCAAGATTAATCTTTTTAATTTTGGTTTCTTCCTTCTGTCATATTATTTTATCAATTTTCTTAAATATTATATAATTTAATCCGAAACGTTCCTTATAAAGTGATATTTCTATGCATACTTTTTTTTCTTTGACATGAGAATAAATTCAGCCAGCTACTTCCTATCACAGAAATTTTAGTTAAACGTAAGCTTGCAGTTATGGATTCTTCTGCGAAAATACTATTTAAAAAACTATAGCATAAATTAATTGTAGGAAATACTACGAGTTCTGTGCATTCATTTAACTTTCAAAAGCAGGTCCATGTGATATAGTAACGTTCTGGCCTTTTCCCTGACAGATAATGATTCGTCTGTAATATTTTTTCTAACCAGATCGTATAATCCTACCTCCACGAGTTTTCTACATCTTTCCACCGTGGCACGTGTTACTTGTACATTTGATGTACTACCTTTTGCAGCCGGGGTGCGAACGAACTCATCGCCTTCATCATCACCCTCATCATTATCGTCATCTTCATCATCATTCGCATTGCTACTGCTATCATCGCCATCTGGCTCATCGTAGTATTTCCCCCTAGAATATCCACCAGCCACTGATTCATTATACCCGATTGTCACCGTAGATTGAGGGTTTTCTGAATCACTTGGTGAATGCCCTGGTTCCAGACCATTTTCAATTGCATATTGGGTATAATGTGAAACTGATGAATTCCAAAGTAAGTTATTGAGTACCCAGAGGCATGCCAATTTCAGATTGCTGTCATTACCATTACTTGAACTATCAGTCGTTGTTTCTACCAATATTTCACTCATAATGTTCAATATTTCGTCTTGTTCGATGACTAGCTGCTTTTTATTCTCATTGACTGCCGCTAGATTCACGATAATATATAGGATGCCTTCCATTGCTTTCTTTTGTTGAGTGTCTAATGGATTTAAAAGCCTCATCTTCTTTGCAAGAAATTCGAAAAGATACGTTGAGCCGATGCTAATTTTATTACCTGTTTGAGGATCGATCTTGTATTCTACATCTTTAAATTTTTCCAAAAGAATATTTACAATTTTCCTTGAATTACAAGTCAAATTTCTGAGCAACTGAAAACATTGGGCTTGTACTGCCCAACATGGATCATTAATAAAATCCAAAATTAAATTCATCGGGATTTTGGCCAAAAGCTGAAACTTCTCTTCATTCTGGCAATTGTACATTAGATGCCTTAGTACCCATAAAGAGTTTGCCTTCACTTCATGCACAGGTATGCCTTGCAATGCAATCCTTCTTTCATCTTCATTATCGTCCCAGGCTTTTTTTGAGTTAAACAATGGATCTGTTAACATCTTTTCAATTATATCGATTATACCGTTTCTCAGCATAAATGACTGTAAATTAGAGAACTCCACCACGAAGTTACAAATACTACCCAGAGTAATGCCCATAATCATAATTTCCGGTTTCATAAAATCTTGTCCAGCAAAATAGCATTCCTTGGTCAACGTATATGTTTTACTTAGTATCTGTAAAAGCAGCTGTGCAATTTTATTTCTCTTCAACGTCGTCCTAAGCGCTGAAACACTTCTCGAGAATGATTTCAACAATAGTAACCAAGCTGCCACGAAATCGTGATCATATATTGGGGGTAAACACATAGAATGACTTTCCGTAGTTGTTTCCTTTATCTCATCTTTCAAAGATATAAAATCCTGTATCAAAGTAATGTGGGATTCCAACCCGTATTCTAAATGATTCAACAACAATGTGTCATTCAACAGTAAAAGACGGTATTTTTCGTCCGATGCTGCAAATGACGCACATATTTTAATGAATTTTGTAGTTGTTTTCAAAGTAGCTTCATTGTGTTGTGGTAGAGAAAGACACTGCGCAAAACGGGATAGAATGCAAAATATAACGTTTGTATGAGCTAGCGTGGTGAGCACAGGATTATTCATTGGAGTAATTTCATTATACAACACAATCAATGAATCCAGCATATCGAATGGATCAAACCACCAAGGCAACGGGTCATAATTAAATGACTTAACTAAATAGGGTAGTATTTTCTCGAGTGTACGCGTATCTTCCCATTTCTTATCCTCTGTAAAGTACGGTTGTAACAAAAACTTCAGGGCCACGCACCTAATGTTAACGTCATTACTCTTCAAAAGACCCAGAACGAACATCTTGAACGTCGCATCATTCCGCAGTTTCCTATCACCCGGTATCATATAATGATATCTTAGATATAGAAGGAGTGCCAATGAGAGTAAACTAGAATCATACATGTTTGAGATATTGATTTTTTTAGGTATGGCACGGGTGCAGTCGACCCCTTTATTGTCAAACGGATCGTTCTTGACGCTGGATGGTGACGCTGGCCTGGATACTTTTAGCCTCACTATATACTTGAGGCTTATTTGGTCCAAGTACTTCGATGATATTTTAACTATTATGTGTTCAAGGGATTCTGCCATTTTAAAATCTTGGTAGTGTGAAGTTTCTGTCACTTCTCTCTCTTCCTCCATAAACTTGCTCTTGTTGAAGTCGCTGCAATTTTTCTCGTCCACAAGTAAAAACAACTTCAATAATTCAATAATCGTGACCACCTCATCAATTTTACATTTGCTCCTCAAAAATTTATGGTTGACTAACTGGATGAACCCGTTCTGGAGGTATTGCAAGTCTGGGAATCCGCAATTTGGATAAACTCCTGCACACAAATTTAGAAGCTTTATGTACTTATAGTTTGTCGAAGAATTATTTTTAGTAAAACTGCTTGCCAAACTCATGGACTTATAGATTGCGGACACAATATCAAAGTAATATGTGCCTACTATATCCCTTTGTTGCGGTTCTAGATGTAAAAGGGTATATAGCAGATCTAATTTCGCATTTTTTAACTCTACACCGTCACTTTGCTCAATGGACAACAAACATTGAAAAATCTGGCACTTTGGAGCCAAAAAGTAATCTACCTTAGCCAACTGGTCTCCCACCAGGGAATTACTAATCTTTTTGAGATTCTCTAGGGAATAAGCCACCGTCATAGTGTAACTGTAATATATCACCAATCTAACACGAGGGCAATGATACAGGAAAACTGCAAGTTTCCGCCATGAAGATCATCCTCTTAGGCCGCAGTTTGTAGTGATATCCCTATAAAACGTATTATAATCTAATTAGTTTAGTTCGCGCCCCTTCAGTCTAATCACTTATAACGGATGACGAATATAAGGTCAAAAGCTTCATACACAAGCAAAACCATTTATGCTACCTGCAATTCAATCGGCAAGCATGCTTTTTCAAGAGCGCATATGGACTTGAAGGAGAGCCATAGCTAGAGGGGTTTTTAAATGGAAGACTTGTGCTCATCTAATTCAATTTGCCTTTACTATCATTTGGTCGATATTGAAAAAAAATATCGCGAACTGACATAACCAGTAGAAAAAAAGATGGAATCAGCTCTGTAGTGCTGGTTTCAATCCTGTTTGTTGGTGAAAAAATAGCACCAGAAGGGCAATTGTACGTTTCCGTAATGTCGCACAACGCAATGGAACATTGGAAGAGCAAGCTGAGCAAAACAAGTACCTCGACGTACGTCCTCTTGGCCGTGATTGCTGTTGTATTTTTGGTTACAATCAGAAGACCCAATGGCAGCAAGGGAAAAAGCAGTAAAAAGAGGGCTTCTAAAAAGAACAAGAAAGGTAAGAATCAGTTTGAAAAAGCGCCGGTTCCTCTGACTCTAGAAGAACAAATTGACAATGTGTCGTTGAGATACGGCAACGAGTTGGAAGGTCGTAGCAAGGATCTAATAAACAGATTTGATGTGGAAGATGAAAAGGACATCTACGAGCGTAACTATTGCAACGAAATGCTTTTGAAGTTGCTGATTGAGTTAGACAGTATCGATTTGATTAACGTGGATGAGTCCTTAAGAAGGCCGTTGAAGGAAAAAAGGAAAGGCGTCATAAAGGAAATTCAGGCTATGTTAAAAAGTTTGGACTCTCTTAAATAAGTTTGTATTTTTAGTTTATAGATAACGGCTCTTGCCGAATTCATAGGCTGCACTCATTCCGGTACGGTACACATTTGTTGCATTTATTATATTAGAGATGCGTTGTCCCTGTTTTTCTACCTCCGACATCATGCTGAAACATGGCATGTAATTACCGTAAAAGGAAATTACATGGCGAGTGTCACATAATAGCGACAATAACATGTATACACAGCCAGCTATTCTGAAACACACCACATTATAGTTATTGAATGTGTGTGTTTTTTGATAACAGTATAAAAGTGAAGAGAAAGCACGTCGAGCCTTGTCATGATGAATTCTTTAATGATCTTCGCGTGATTTAATTCTAGTGGTTCGTATCGCCTAAAATCATACCAAAATAAAAAGAGTGTCTAGAAGGGTCATATAATGTCTGCAATTAATCATCTTTGTTTGAAACTTATTTTGGCGAGTTTCGCGATTATTAACACCATTACTGCTTTAACAAACGATGGCACTGGTCACTTAGAATTCCTTTTACAACACGAAGAGGAGATGTATTACGCAACAACCTTAGATATAGGTACACCGTCCCAAAGTCTGACAGTGTTGTTTGATACCGGATCTGCCGATTTTTGGGTTATGGATTCTAGCAATCCCTTCTGCTTACCAAATTCAAATACGTCATCCTATTCAAACGCAACTTATAATGGCGAAGAAGTTAAGCCTTCAATTGATTGCAGGTCTATGAGTACTTATAATGAGCATAGATCTTCCACCTACCAATATCTGGAAAATGGTAGGTTTTACATCACATATGCTGACGGAACATTTGCTGACGGTAGTTGGGGGACGGAAACTGTATCAATTAATGGAATTGACATCCCCAATATCCAGTTCGGAGTTGCCAAGTATGCTACGACACCCGTTAGTGGTGTTCTTGGAATTGGGTTTCCTAGAAGAGAGTCCGTTAAGGGCTATGAAGGTGCTCCTAATGAATATTATCCTAATTTTCCTCAGATTTTAAAAAGTGAAAAAATAATCGATGTGGTCGCGTATTCGCTGTTCTTAAACTCACCTGATTCAGGTACTGGTTCGATTGTTTTTGGTGCCATTGATGAATCAAAGTTTTCTGGTGATTTGTTCACTTTCCCTATGGTAAATGAATATCCCACAATAGTCGACGCTCCTGCAACTTTAGCAATGACTATACAAGGATTAGGTGCCCAAAACAAAAGTAGTTGTGAACATGAAACGTTTACGACGACCAAGTATCCAGTTTTGTTGGACTCAGGAACCTCGCTATTGAATGCGCCCAAGGTCATAGCAGATAAAATGGCTTCTTTTGTAAATGCGTCCTATAGTGAAGAGGAAGGTATATATATATTAGACTGTCCAGTATCTGTAGGTGACGTGGAATACAATTTTGATTTCGGCGATTTGCAAATAAGTGTTCCACTGTCTAGTTTGATTTTAAGTCCCGAGACAGAAGGCAGCTATTGTGGGTTTGCGGTCCAGCCAACAAACGATTCGATGGTTCTGGGTGATGTGTTCCTGTCCTCTGCATACGTCGTATTCGATCTCGATAATTATAAGATATCTTTAGCACAGGCAAATTGGAACGCAAGCGAAGTTTCGAAAAAGCTAGTAAATATTCAAACAGATGGGTCTATTTCAGGTGCCAAAATTGCTACAGCTGAACCCTGGTCCACCAATGAACCATTTACAGTCACCTCTGACATTTATTCATCTACAGGCTGCAAGAGTAGGCCTTTTCTTCAATCATCGACAGCCTCTTCGCTTATTGCAGAAACCAACGTACAAAGTCGCAACTGCTCTACGAAGATGCCAGGCACTAGATCAACTACTGTCTTAAGTAAGCCTACTCAAAATAGTGCTATGCATCAAAGTACAGGCGCTGTCACACAAACCTCAAATGAAACTAAATTAGAATTATCCTCGACTATGGCAAATTCGGGCAGTGTCTCGCTTCCCACTTCGAATTCAATAGACAAAGAGTTCGAACATTCGAAATCTCAAACTACCAGCGATCCAAGTGTAGCAGAGCATTCTACGTTTAACCAAACGTTTGTACATGAAACTAAATATCGGCCTACTCATAAGACAGTCATAACAGAAACTGTCACGAAGTATTCTACAGTCTTAATAAATGTCTGTAAACCAACATATTAAGAAATCTGGAGTACAATTTCTTTATAGCATATAAATATCAAATATATAGTCATTTTTAATACATGGAAAGCATAATAAAAAAACAAGGGGAGTTTTACTGATATCATTGGGATATATAAAACAAAATAGTAATATTATGCAGCCATCACAATTTTGAACAAGTAGCACATTATTCATTGAATAAATGCTAAAAAAATCTCCGCGACGGGGAATTGAACCCCGATCTGGCACGCGACAAGCGCCCATTCTGACCATTAAACTATCACGGAATATTAGATGTGATATTGTTGTATCTCAAAATGCGATACGTCAATATGACAATACGTCATCCTAAACGTCCGTAAAACACATATGAAACAACCTTATAACAAAACGAACAACATGAGATAAAACCCGGCCTCCCCTAGCTGAACTAACCAAACGTATAAATGCCTGAACAATTAGTTTAGATCCAAGATTCCGCGCTTTCACCATTTAGTATGATTCATATTCTATACAATATATAAGATAAGTAACATCCCGTGAATTAAGCTGATAATCCGTTTTGACAGCTCGTTACTTCCCTAAGACTGTTAATAATAATAAGATTGTCAAGACACCCCGGTATTACTCGAGCCCGTAATACAACAATTTTTTCATTTCACTTATCCTTTGTATTTTATGTACAGTAAAATCTGTCATCTGAAATAAGGACCTTGTTGAAGAAAGACTTTGTTGTGTCGGAATGTTGGAATAAAAATCCACTATTTTCTATCAACTAATAGTTATACTATCAATATATTATCATATACGTTGTTAAGATGATGACATAACTTATGAGAAGCTGTCATCGAGGTTAGAGGAAGCTGAAATACAAAAATTGATAATGTAATAGGATAACGAAACATATAAAACGGAATGAGGAACAATCGTAATATTAGTATGTAAAAATATAAATTCCACTTTGAGGATTCCTATGTCCTCGAGGAGAACTTTCAGTATATTCTGTATACATAATATTATAAGCATTTATCAACAATGGAACCCCCAACAATTATCTCAAAATTCACCCATTTCTCAAATATTATATAGCCTTTACTAACAACGGAATTCCAACAATTATCTAATTATTCATTAAATGGCCAGGAAAGTCCTGGCAGAGGGGTACTTTCATCAGTAAAGGAATAATTGTCCCAGTACTCCCCCGCATCATAAACCCACTGGGTTGCATTCTCCAAAGTTGGCACTAGATGAGTTGCTATTAATTCCTCCGTGCAGCCATTTATAGCGGACACATTTAAAACATAGTCACCTAACATTGGGTTAGTTGTATAAGATAGATAGCTAATATCAGGCGTGGCATTCCCCCAAATAATCAATAAGTTTGCTGATTCATTACTCATCAAAGTAGTTATACTGGGATAGTTCATGTCAATGTCCATTTCTTTTCAGAAAAACAGACTGTTAAATAAAACAGGCCTTAAACTTCAATTTTTGAACTTTTTTCTACTTTCTGCCTTTAGCTCTGTTGTCTCATTAAAATAGTACATAATTTGTGCATAGCTACTTGTAAGAAGCAGTCGAGTAAATGTTTGGAAGCTGTTTGCAACCACATTTTAAATGATATCCTTTATGCGATAATCTCATCTACCGTAAAATACGAGCTTCTATGGCCAAGTTGGTAAGGCGCCACACTAGTAATGTGGAGATCATCGGTTCAAATCCGATTGGAAGCAATTTTTTTTCTTTGAAAGAGAATCTTTTTCAAATACGGAAGAATGAAGAAGTATCGACAATGCAAATTACCTTAATGATCTCGTCTAAAAAAATTTTGAAGAGGAATTATTCTGATTTACACGCAAAAAGTGGCAATAATCTACTCTTTAATTTGGTATCATTGTTTGTCTTAGTACTTAAATTGTGCCTCTGGAACTGATCAAATTCCTTTCTCCATCACATGAGTACGAGGAGGGGTGTTAAGGAATTAAAGACAGTCTACTAAAACTATTTCCCTAAGCATGCTTAAATCATTAAAATCCAGAAGACTAATCTTAAAACGATTAGTAACACTGCTGCTCTCTTTATTCTTTTCTTATCTCATTTTCTCTGCCAGTCGGAATGTTACATCATCCAATAAATTAAACAACCATGCAAGCGAGAGGACAGCTGTTGAATCATCTGCATTCAATTGGATTGAAAAACGACAACACCAAGTGAGATCCGAAAACTTAATGAACAGATTATCTGCCTACTTTTTGCCCTTTTTGAGTAGAAGTTCTCACAAAGAACGTGTATTGTTGAGGCAATTAGGAAATAATGAAATAGCGAAGAGTGACAAGTGCCGTTACATTTTTGAAGTACTATACAAGATTGATCCCGACTGGGACAATGCGCAAACTGCAAAATTTTATAATGTTGATGGTGTAGATAACACGTTGGCCTCATTGTTAGGGGAAAGATTAAGATCTTATGATTATTGCTTTTTATCTGGTCAATTAGATCCTACTGCAATATTTGCAAATTCAACCGTAAATCCTCATGATTTGCAAAACAGAATGTTTCCATTTCTGAAGAAAATTAACGAGGAATCCAAAACTGTAATGTGGCCTATTATCACAGACATGACAACTGGAGAGGCAGTTCCGGCACCCGAGGTTGATATGGAATCATCAAACTTTAATGGTAACTTTTGGTCCAACTGGAATAGGTTGAGCAAAGGAAGAGGTTTTGTTTTAACTATTGCTGAAAAGGATGTTCCTTTATTTTTGAAACAGTTGAAAGTGATGGAATTTTCAAAAAACGAATTACCATTCCAAATAGTATCCACGGGAAATGAACTATCAGCAGAGTCTATTGCTAAAATTTCTGAGACCGCTAAAGAAACGGAACAAAGGGTCTACTTAGTAGACTGCTCGACAGTGCTTGACACTAATTTTGCTAATACATACATTTCTTTTTTTCAGAATAAATGGGTCGCCACTTTGTTCAACACATTTGAAGAATACATTTTGTTGGATGCAGACGTAGTACCGTTTGTAGGGTCTGATTACTTTTTCGACTCTCCTTCTTACAGGGAGAGCGGGATACTTTTGTTCAAGGATAGGGTTATGGAAAACGAGCAAACTTTCCAATACTGCATCGAAATGTTAAATGAAGTGGAACCCTCTGCACAAGAACGCAGATTTATTGGAAGTAGGTTAGTTTTTGATTCGTCATTACCGTTTTCTTCCGAAACCTCAGAAGAAGCATCTGTGTATTACAATTTTTTCAAAAAATTACGACTCCATCATGTTGATAGTGGTTTGGTTGTAGTCAATAAACTTGAGAAATTAAATGGATTGTTGATGTCTTTTATGTTAAATTTGGATGGAAAATTGCAGAGGTGTGTGTATGGTGACAAGGAAATATTCTGGTTGGGGCAATTATATGCTGGCCAGGATTATTCTATCAATCCCGTTGATGGCAGTATTATTGGACCTGTTAATGAAGAGCCTGAAAATGATGACGGACATAAAAGCGGGATGTACTACATTTGTTCTACGCAGATTGCACACAGTGACTCCAAAAATCGATTACTATGGGTAAACGGTGGACTGAAGACTTGTAAAATTTCGAACAGTGCTGAAGATGACTTTGGAAGAGAGCCAGAGTATTTTAAGAGTAGATATGGGGACATTTCAAAATTAAAAAGGATATATGATGCTTCGTTGAACGTAGAGGGACTAATCGTTCCTGACGTTTCTGTTCATCCATGGATGCAAATCAAGGAATGTTCTAATTATATGTATTGTGCATATGCTACGGGTGACGGACACACAAACTCTGAACTTGACGAAGGTCGTCTAATCACGTTTACTGAAAAGGAATTACGATATATCAATGATATTTCTCGAACCTGGAATGCTAATTGAGAAAAAAAAAAGTGAAAAGGAAATGAGAGTATTAATATTTATTAAGTATGGAGCATATATAATCCGAAAAATGATTATAGATTAATTTAGAATATGATTTGGGAATAAATTAACAATTAGTTTAAAGCAGAAGGCAGCCGGATGAGGAACAAGAACTGTTGAATAGTATTAGGTAATTTTGAATGTTTTCTAACGGAACGCTATTCACTGATTATACGCTTTGTTCGTTTGGATTATGAGATGTTTTGGACCGCCTCATTGATGGGATACACTTCTTTATACCATCAATCACAGAAGGCCAAATTTTTTTGATGTAGGTTAGGTAGAAGCCCACAAACATGGCGGCAATGTTAAAGCAAACGAAAACCCATTCAAAACCAAAATTTCTCCATCTGTGATGATAACTCATATTTTCTTGAGCAAGGAAGTCATCCCCAACAGTGTACATGCAGTAGGCGCAGACGGTGTATGTGTTATTGATGTGCAGTTTCCCACCAAATTCATCAATAAAGGGTTTCATAAACTGACCGCAGGTTTGACCCATTACAGGTTGGCTTGGTACCATTTCACTTGTCGAGCAGTTTACTTCTCTGTCATGGAGAAGTAAGCTTACGAAAGTTTCAATGAAATACGTGTATGGTGAAACCCTGTACATGAATGTCCAAAATCTTGGGAATAACGAGTATGGTTGCATAACGCCACAGAATGAAGCTGTGAAACTATAGAGGAAGGCAACAAAGACAGCGGCAGTTTGTAAATCGGGGGCAGAATATAGAAGCCACAACCCAAATGACAAATAATACATGGAAAATAAAATATAATTCAAGTAAAAGACACCAGCTACACGGGCAGAGGTTTCGAAACCGCAACAGAAGTAGCAACACAGGAAAAATAAGGTAGAACTGGAAATGGCTAATGGTAATTCAACAATAGTTTGAGCAATCAAAAGAACGGTCCAATGATAAGTATTAGATCTCGCTTCCCTGGCGATATATACTTCTTTAGATTGCAAAGCCTTATCTTGAACCTGATTGATCAAAGGGGAGGAAACACAAAGCATCATGAAGCACAAGAAAATAGCATCTTGCAGACCGTTGATATTATGCTTTGTCCTCCAAAATGAAAATCCAATGAATAGTCCAGCGCCAGCATTCAAAGCATATTTAGCGAAAACATAGGTCATGTCTCTCTTGGTACAAATGTACTGTCTCTTTGTGATTAACTTTATTTGTTCCATATACGAAGGCGGACTCCATACGGACGTAGTGAAATCAACACCAGATTTCCGGGCTTCTTCTTCTAATAAAAGCAAATCATCAGCAACCCGCACTTTTTCTGGAGAGGATTGCCAGAGTTCTGCCCAGTTAATTGAATCAGATTGCTTATGGTAAGATACTGGCTCATCAATTTTGCTTGAGGTTGGCTTCTCTGCATCATCCATTGGAATATTTGTACTTCCGCTACCAACAACGTCAATAACGAAATCAGCCGGATTATCCATTTCTCTGTCAAATGTTAGGCGTCTATCGTGAGCTACAAAATAGTCACAGGCATTAGGTAATGAACCAAAATAGACACACTCACCACCTCTTTTTAGTAAATAGATGTTATCAAAATAGCTGATGACACTTTTGCTAGGCTGATGAATAGTACATAAGATAGCCTGACCTTGCATCGAAAGCTTTTTCAGAAATTGCACGATGGTTAAAGCTGCTTCGGCGTCTAGCCCTGAAGTAGGTTCATCTAGGAATAACAACAGAGAAGGCTTAGTGACCAATTCAACACCAATAGATAATAATTTTCTTTGAGTTGGAGATAAATCAGCAACCAGTTTTTCCGAAGGCAATCTTAATAGGTTGCTAACAACTCCTAAATAGTCTCTATCCCCATCACCTCTTAGGACGCAGGAAATTTCCAAAGACTCTCTCACAGTTAAGAGCTCTAAATGAACATCTTGCTGTTGAACGAACCCTATACTTCTTCTGAATGCATCAATATTCGTTAAGGGCTGTCCATCGATTAATAATTCACCGGTAACAACCCCGCTTTCGGTCCTTTGAGACAAGACATTCAACAAAGTTGTCTTACCAGCACCAGATTCACCCATTAGGGCAGTTAATCCGGAACTTATATATCCAGAAGCGTCGTTGATCAATTTTTTGTCTCCAATGGTATAATTGATATTTTTCCAGGAGATGACGTGCTTTTGCGTTTCCATAGCTACGGATTCCTTAGTATGATTGTTAACAGTTTCATCTGGATGTTTAATATTGTAATCAGTATCGTATTGATGCGAGACTGATGGAACAGAAGAGGATGAAGTGGAAAAATTGGCTATCGGGGTCTTGGGAGTACATACGCCATCGTTGTTGGTAATAGCGCTTTTATTATTCTTTTTTTGGCTATTCAGAAAGGGACAGTATCTTTTGAGATAGTTATTCCAGCGCAATAAATTTTCTCTAGTAAACAGAGGCGTGATATATTCCGCTGCTAGTAAAGAGCAAAATAGGAAGAAACACAGAAACCCAATGATAATACCGAAATTTCTCCACACGTGATGGTAAGTGTATTTCAATCCACTTTTTAAATAATCACGGCCTCTGACGTAATCGTTACCTAGGGTAGCGCCTTGCCAGGCACAAGCTTTATGACTGAATGAAATATTGTCATAATATTCACCTCTGGGAATAATACTTTCATGACAGTCTAGTTTCAGGTTAAACAATTCGTTACTCAAAATGGCTTCCATGGCAAACATAGCAGGATTCAAATATGCAATCCATATGAACCATGGATGCATATCTTTCATATAAATAACATAGGACGCGTACATGGCAATGGCTAACAGTAAGATACCGGCCAATAGGTTTGCCATTGATAGAGTTGGAGCGATCAAAGCAGTTAATGCAAATAGTGACACCATGCAAAAATTATAGACGGAAAGGAAAAGCAAAAAGATGAAAAACCTAGCTGCATTGTACTGTAAATGGGCCAAAAAGTAAAGTATGATTGTAAAAATAACCACCAGTATAAATTTAGAGCAGCAATCGAAAAAATTTGTTGCTAAAGTTTCCACCCAATTATAATAAAAATGGAGCTGGACATGTTTACGAACGACGGGTTGCCTTTGAAAGGAAGCAGGCATGTCGGCGAGAGAAAGAAATGTAAAGAATAGGATGGAAAAGAAAGTTAAAGATCCTCTAGAAAACGAACCAATTGTTGTCAGGGGAATGTTATAAAAAAGGGACCCAATAACCAAAGACTGCACCACAACAGAAACAAATTGAGAAATCAAGTAGTTTCTGTCACCAATGATTCTTTCGAAAGCTCTTACAGTGCACGTTTTCAGTTGCGTCTTTAGCGGAATACTAAAAATGGGGGAGATATCATCCGGATTAACATCTTTTCTGGTGCATTCTTGCACTGTTTTTGAAGTGATGGCCTTCCAGTGTTTATAGTATGGAGACTGAATCCATAATGTATGCAAATCTGTTTCATTATTGATGTTTAAAGCTTGATTTTCTTCAGAAACAACAGATGGAGTGTCAAGACCAACAATGGAATTAGACGTTTCCTTGAACTTAAAATTTAAGATTGATGTTAAATATTCAATAATACAATCGTTAGGGTTTTTTTTTATCTGTAAGGTGTCATGAAAATGGGTTAAACACTCCTCCATGGTTCCGTAAAACACCTGGAAGGAATCACCTAACATAAGAATCTTGTCAAACTTGCTGACAATTTTGTCGCTTGCTTGAGAAATTTTAACAAAATTCACCGATCTTGTAGCTTTTGCCATCTTTTGGGTAATGGAAAGAAATTCTAGGGCGGTGGCAGAGTCCAAACCCTTCGTCGAGTTGTCCCATAAGTAAACAGACCCATTGGCAATAAACGTTTCTATAATGGAGATACGTTTCCTTTCACCTCCAGAAACACCACGAACGTAGTCATTACCCACATACGTCTTCTTTACGTGCGACAGTCCGAACTCTTTTAATAACTCGTCTCTCATTTCAATACGCTCTTGCTTGGGAATGTGAAACTTACAACTCAACGCAAAATCAATGGTTTGCTCCACCGTCAGATACGGGAAGTGAATATCTTGTTCGTTATTATAAATGATCTGATGGGGGCATTTGGAAGCAAACTGTTTGTACTCATTGTCTTTGAATCTAATAGACCCTTCAGGCGAGTATTTCAGATGCTTGTGACCATGGAATAGACCTTTGAAGAGCGCTGATGTTGGGTTTCCCAGTACTAAGACGACTTCACCTTCATTAGCACGAAAAGTGATATCACTAATTTCTAAATGGCCTACGTTTTTGAATTCCGATGCGGACTCTTCATCGTTCTGAACAGCACCGAGGGATTCTTCCAATTGAACGGTAGCCCCATCAAAGGTGACTGAAGCGTCAGGAATTGGATTAAAATATTTGGAAAGAGACATCCGCGAGGCGTTGCTTCTCTAATTTTACTCTATCGTGTTTAGTTGTGAATTTTTTTGCTACAGTATGCAAGTTCTTTTTACCAACCCGTTTACGAACTAATGAGAAAAGGGTTTAAGTGTGTGATAATACTATTAATAGCTAAAAGAGCAGAGAGCTTTACGATGTTGTATGTTGTTTTATATAGGTGAGAGCAGGATCTGCGGAAAATACTTCGTACCGTAGTATCCATTTTGCCTATGGAGGAAAGCTTGTTTCCAAACCAGGAGATCCGCAGACAGGAAAAGTTCGAGGCCAAACAAAAACCGCAGCACAATGGAGTAAAAGTCGAAGGCACGGGCCCCAAACGATAGAGTGGAAGTTGTAGGAAACAAAAGTGGCCGTCTATGTGGCGCTTCTCTGCGGTGAATTCTGTGCGAAGTGCCTAAACGAAAACGGACGGAGAAGGCTGCGGGGGGATATCCCTTGCATAAAGGATGCCCGGCACTGTCCTAGACGGTGCCTTCCCTTAGAGACTAGGAGAGACTTGAGTAGGAGAAACTGAGCAGGAAAATTCGAGAGATAAAGTACATGTGCCTAGGTAAGCTGTACTTCGAACAGCTAATATTAGTAAGATGCATAAAGGGGCGTCAAAGTGGAAATATAACGACAGGAGAATCTCGGTGTGTAAGTTGGAATGTGTATTGCACCACTTCCATGATTGGGCTTTTTTCCTGGCGCAAAATGTTGCTTTTTCAACATTTTTCTTATACGCAGAGAGAGAATCGTCAGATAGGTGGTAAAACTTGGAGCCTAATTAGCTCATTATTTCATTTGAACGAGACATTGGCTTCTGCCCTACATCACCCATACGAGACATTGGCCTTATACGAGGCGTACTTCGCCTTGCGGGAAAAAAAATTTCTTTTGTAAGCGAGGTTACTCAGAAACTGTGACTGAAGGCAGAGGTTGGAAACGTGTGTAGACTCCAAATGGAACGATAGGAACGTGTACCCTACCGCTTCTGCACACGTTTCTTAGATATGCGTGCCTTAAGGCGACCCATTGTTCCTGTTTACCATGATTTCTGTAGGCTTTTTTTTAGAAGGCCCTAGAATGGATTGCAGATTTCCGTCTGAGAAGGCAGTATACGTACATATGAATATATATATACATATATTCTTTGGTGGAGAGTATAAGCGTTTCGTCTCCTCTTCCTTTCTCTACTGCAGATTTTCTTGCTGGTTGTTTGATTTTTTCTTTTTAGTGTTCCCCAGATCCAATTGTTCAACCGCCCACACACAACAATGTCTTTCACTAAAATCGCTGCCTTATTAGCTGTTGCCGCTGCCTCCACTCAATTGGTTTCTGCTGAAGTTGGACAATATGAAATCGTCGAATTTGACGCTATTTTGGCTGATGTCAAGGCCAATTTGGAACAATATATGTCCTTGGCAATGAATAATCCAGACTTTACCCTACCATCTGGTGTTTTGGATGTTTACCAACATATGACCACTGCTACTGATGATTCCTACACCAGTTATTTCACCGAAATGGACTTTGCTCAAATCACCACTGCCATGGTTCAAGTGCCTTGGTACTCTTCTAGACTGGAACCTGAAATCATCGCTGCTTTACAAAGCGCGGGTATCAGTATTACCTCCTTAGGTCAAACCGTTTCCGAATCTGGTTCCGAATCTGCCACTGCTTCCTCAGACGCTTCTTCTGCTTCTGAATCCTCTTCAGCTGCTTCTTCTTCTGCTTCTGAATCCTCTTCAGCTGCCTCCTCTTCTGCTTCTGAATCCTCTTCAGCTGCTTCTTCCTCTGCTTCAGAATCTTCTTCTGCTGCCTCCTCTTCTGCTTCTGAAGCTGCTAAGTCTTCTAGCTCTGCCAAGTCTTCTGGCTCTTCTGCTGCTTCATCTGCTGCTTCATCTGCTTCTTCCAAGGCCTCTTCTGCAGCTTCCTCTTCTGCAAAGGCCTCCTCTTCTGCAGAAAAATCTACTAATAGCTCCTCCTCTGCTACCTCCAAGAACGCTGGTGCAGCTATGGACATGGGCTTCTTCTCCGCTGGTGTTGGTGCCGCTATTGCCGGTGCCGCTGCTATGCTCTTATGATTGTCACTTATTAATGATAAATTATAAAATGTTATATGTAAAAAAACAAATATACACTTTTTGAATATTAGTATCCTATTTTAATATACTGTCTCCTAGATAATACAAACTTAATTTGCTTTCTCTTCACACTTTTTTCTTTACTCTTGTAATGTACACTTGGCTGTACATTAAAAAAAGGAATGTTCGAGCAAGAGCATGAAATCCACAGACGGCTGTGCCATGTAGCAGCCGTCGAGAAAAAAAAGATATAGAAAAGGGAAGAGAAATATCATTGTTATTACATCCACTGGATGAAGTAATACTACGAGCTTTATACAGGTAATATTAAAGTTCCTTAATAGAATGGGTGAAGCACTACGTAGATCAACCAGGATTGCAATATCCAAAAGAATGTTGGAAGAGGAAGAGTCCAAACTGGCCCCTATTTCGACACCGGAAGTGCCTAAGAAGAAAATCAAGACGGGTCCTAAACATAACGCTAATCAAGCAGTAGTTCAAGAGGCAAATAGGTCATCTGATGTTAACGAATTAGAGATAGGCGATCCTATTCCTGATTTGAGTCTTTTAAATGAAGATAATGACTCTATCTCCTTGAAGAAAATCACCGAAAATAACAGAGTTGTGGTGTTTTTTGTGTATCCCAGGGCAAGCACGCCTGGTTGTACTAGACAGGCCTGTGGATTTCGTGACAATTACCAGGAACTCAAGAAATATGCTGCTGTCTTTGGACTGAGTGCAGATTCTGTGACATCCCAGAAAAAGTTTCAGAGTAAACAAAATTTGCCATATCATTTACTAAGCGATCCAAAGAGAGAGTTTATTGGGTTGCTAGGAGCCAAAAAAACGCCACTTTCTGGTTCTATTAGATCGCATTTCATTTTTGTTGATGGGAAGTTAAAATTCAAAAGAGTTAAGATATCACCAGAAGTTAGTGTAAATGACGCCAAAAAGGAGGTTTTAGAAGTCGCTGAAAAGTTTAAAGAAGAATGAAGTTTAATAACCCCCTTTTTGTTTCTCTAGAGGAGTACTTATCGGTAAAATATTCCAAACCCTTCCCTTTATATATGTAGATAAACGAAGATATTCTAACTCTCTCACACTTATAAAATATCGAGCCTGCAGAAGGTCATAAATATTTATATACAAATGGGAAAGTACTTAACGATCCGACTTGATCAATATCAAATATCGTGGCCTGGTTTACATTGAGAACGGGCACTATTTCTTTGGACGAAATGTTGCTTAGGCAAATTTTGAAGTGAGACATTGCTCGAGAATTTGTTACGTAGACTAAGTCAGCATCGCCAATGATCATTAAGCAATTGGTCGTCTCAGATGTGATCCTGCAATTATGAGTCCTTTCAAAATTAGATACACACTCTTGGGAAAACTCAACTAAGTATTTGGTGTGAGGAATCTCTTATCGATGCGTATACCTTGTAGTCGCAAACGTTATAAAATTTTGTAATTTTGGCGAAATGGCACGGATTGGTTAAAATTGTCGGGCTCATATGCGGTAGCGCTAAGTCCTGCTTGGTCAAGCTAGGAATTACATGGCCAGAGGGATGATATTGATCATGCTCCGAGTTGTCTTCAATTAATGCCTTTATCCATGGTTGTAGAAAAACTGAGTCTGTTGGCTTTGAATGAGACTCCAGAATTACTTTCGGCATTGTTTACTTGTTATCCCGATTTGTACCCAGGATTTACAGCTTTTAATTCATTATCTATGGTCAACTTTTGCTGTCTAGTTTCATATTTACTCGCTACCGTTTCACCAACTGTAGTCATCAGTTATGGTAAAAAAATCTCCGCGACGGGGAATTGAACCCCGATCTGGCACGCGACAAGCGCCCATTCTGACCATTAAACTATCACGGATTTGTTTCTATGAAAATTTCGTTTATTTGTATAGTATATGTTTTTTTAAAATATAATGAGAATCTGGTAGAAAAGTGTTGATAACTAGCAGTTTAAAACGTATCATTTGTTGAAATAAGTACCAACTATCATCCGTCGACTAGTACTCACACAACTATTGAGAAATTCGTAAGTTTTGTAAAACTGTTGGATACCGTTGCTGTTGAAGGCTATAGTAATAGGCATACAAAATTAGCGGAAGTTTACCTTGGAAATATATCCACAAAAGGGAAACGATATTTCCTCATAATAATATTGTAATTTCTTTTTCTTTTTATATGTTTCATTATCCTATACATTACCAATACTTGCATTTGAGCATTCATTAAATCTGATGGGTACATCTCAATCTTTCTGTCATCTTTTTATAGCATATATGGTAACATGCTAGTAGTATGAATACTAGTCGATATACGTAAATAAATTTTCATTTTAAAATGGATATGCCTAATCTGATAGATTCTATTAGCTGATTTTTCTACTACTTTTCATGTTCGTTTTTCAATAATTTGCAAGTTATATATCTTTGCCTCCGCTATACCGTGATGAAGGTTAATGCGTAAGTTGCAGGCGAGGCATGATATGGACCACAACCCAGTTCGAACATAAAGAACTGAAAAACCATGAGCTGTTTGATTAATTCAAAACAGCTGCTCACAATTTGGCCCAAGTTCAAACCTTTGTCTTTGAAGCATGGAACGTGCCGTTATTTTCATGCTAGTGTAATTTTTGCCTGTTTCATCCCTCCCATCAAAAAATTCATCACGAAGTGCTAAAGGAAAACAAAAAAAATATCAAAGAGAGGAGACGGCTTAAAAGCCCTTATTCAATTGAAGAAATCCCCTGACCTCTGCAAAAAATCTATCGTTTATTTTATTTCTTTGTCTTACGTAACAAATTTATTTTCTGGGATGATGTCAATTCTATTTGGCACGCGAGTCATCGTCTATATAAGGAGGTAACGAGGTCCTTGTATATTTGATGATCCTCACTATCAACACGTCGAGGGACGGTTGGTGACGAACTCAACTTATGTTATAGTTTTGGACCACTCTTTTCCTTGAAAAATTACAGGCATTATACGCAGTCCTGGGGCAGGAGCGCTTCGATCATTAGCATAACAGGATCACGGTTATCACCTGTTTTGTTATAATTCATGGCCTTTAGGTCATGACGTAAAATAATCGGAGTGAAAAAATGAAATCAAAGGCTATCATTTTTAGGGGAACTAAAGCACAAGGATTTGAAGGCGTAGTGAAATAATGAATAATAGATAATCTATGGACCGAACACAGACGTATTTAAAGACAATACAAGGCCATTAATTCCCTTCGGAGGGCTCCCGATGGGAGGATTCTTAGCATGCTCTTTCTAGCCAACAGTATCACTTTCATCAGAAAACGGAAGCCTCCAAAAAGCTACGCTAAACGCTTTTTTGTTTTGGATTATCGCAGAAAATTGGTGACATTCTTGATTAAGAATAAACGGTGACTAGCAAGAAAAGGACATGTCAGGTACCAGTAAAGTCCGATTTAAGATCAAATCAGCGCCTTTAAAGAATCTTGAGATCTTAGTAATCCCGATGGAAGGAAAGAGGTAAACAAACGAATAACTTAACCCTTAAGATGATTCTATACATAGCATGATCTATCCAAGGAACGACCGACGCCCTTAAAAGGGTTCTGCTCAGATTTCGTTAAATACCCGGACCATCGTAGATGATTGTTTTTACTCTCCCCTAACGATGTACTATGCCATAATAAGCATTTTTTTTTTCTTTCTTCACTGCAGCTCTGCTTTGAAAACACTACATCTAAGGCGCTGACGCCAACGCCCAGACTAAATCATCATATAATATCAAACGCCCAACAAAATATTAGAAATAGCTCAACAATAGAGCGCCAAAAGTTTACCGGAACGAACCATCATTGTTTACAGGCAAGCACCCATTTGGAAGGGTACGTAAACTAAATAAATAAGACAAGAAATTTTTTTTATATCTGGAATTTCCTTTGCATTTTAGTGATCCCACCATTACAGATAACTAAACCAGGATAAAAAACAAAAATAATGACATTAATGATACCTTAACTAACGTATAGCAAGCGAAGCAACCACCCATCAGATTTTTGTCCCCGTTTGGAAACTGGAATGCTATGACCACTTTTATCACTACAGCTAACCACTTGTCGGAATGAAGATACGAAAGAGAAATCTTTATTGGACCACTTTTTCTTTCGCTAGAGGTCCTACCTAGCGTATTGCACCCAAGTGATTATTGCGACCTCTGAGTGTCAGAAACTTACGAAGTAAAATTCATAGTTGTGCCTTTCGTCAAGAATCGGAAAGCGTAAAAATAGGCTACGGTCTTTGTCAAGGCGAAATTTTGGAGATTTCAGACGCATGATACCAGCAGTTTTTGGTAATATACTTTTTCAGGTAAAAGCTTTCTACGGCCACTGAAAGTAATGCAGAAGCTTAAGGCTACAGATGAAATGGCCGACCCAAACTAACCAAGCACAACATCAATTACAGAACCGACAATCGAAAATCCTAAAAAAAAAGAACATCGAGTGAACTTTTCGTTATCTCAAAGCTTTAAAGTTAAAAGTGGCAGAAGCCTTGGCTATTCTGTTTCTCTCTTAGATTCTCGCACGACAGCATCGAGCGAAGTTGCAAAACCATATATTTCAGTTCTCTAAACGATCTTTCCCCGAACTCCAATCGAAATAGACTTAACCCGCAACATAACTGACATTCTTCCTCTTTTTTTTTTTTTTTTTTTTTTTTTGCTATTTGCTTTCTGCATGCATAAAAGCGAGACTAGCGTATTAACACTTTATCACTTTCCCTCTCTTCCTGAAGCTGACATGAGCATACATCAATGTCCGAACAACACTCTGTCGCAGTCGGTAAAGCTGCTAATGAGCACGAGACTGCCCCTAGGAGAAATGTTAGAGTCAAGAAGCGGCCCTTAATTAGACCATTGAACTCGTCAGCATCTACGCTGTATGAATTTGCCCTAGAGTGTTTCAACAAGGGTGGAAAACGAGATGGTATGGCTTGGAGAGATGTCATCGAGATTCATGAGACAAAGAAAACCATTGTGAGAAAGGTAGACGGCAAGGATAAATCTATAGAAAAGACATGGCTGTATTATGAAATGTCACCATATAAAATGATGACCTACCAGGAACTGATCTGGGTGATGCACGATATGGGCCGTGGGCTGGCAAAAATAGGCATCAAGCCCAATGGAGAACACAAATTCCACATCTTCGCATCTACTTCCCATAAATGGATGAAGATTTTCCTTGGTTGCATATCCCAGGGTATCCCCGTAGTAACCGCGTATGATACTTTGGGTGAGAGCGGTTTGATTCACTCCATGGTTGAAACCGAGTCTGCTGCTATTTTCACTGATAATCAATTATTGGCTAAAATGATAGTGCCTTTGCAATCTGCTAAAGATATCAAATTTCTTATCCATAACGAACCTATCGACCCCAATGACAGAAGACAAAACGGCAAACTTTACAAGGCTGCTAAGGATGCCATTAATAAGATCAGAGAAGTTAGGCCAGACATAAAAATTTATAGTTTTGAAGAAGTTGTCAAGATAGGTAAAAAAAGTAAAGATGAGGTCAAACTTCATCCACCTGAGCCAAAAGATTTGGCTTGTATCATGTACACCTCGGGCTCGATCAGTGCACCAAAAGGTGTAGTATTGACTCATTATAATATTGTTTCGGGTATCGCTGGTGTAGGTCACAACGTCTTTGGATGGATCGGCTCTACAGACCGTGTTTTGTCGTTCTTGCCATTGGCTCATATTTTTGAACTGGTCTTTGAATTCGAAGCCTTTTACTGGAACGGTATTCTTGGGTACGGTAGTGTTAAGACTTTGACTAATACTTCGACTCGTAATTGTAAGGGTGACCTGGTTGAGTTTAAGCCTACTATTATGATCGGTGTGGCTGCCGTTTGGGAAACTGTGAGAAAAGCTATTTTGGAAAAGATCAGCGATTTAACTCCCGTACTCCAAAAGATTTTTTGGTCTGCCTATAGTATGAAAGAAAAGAGTGTACCATGCACCGGGTTTTTAAGTCGTATGGTCTTCAAGAAAGTCAGACAAGCCACCGGTGGTCATCTTAAGTATATTATGAACGGTGGGTCTGCGATCAGTATTGATGCTCAGAAATTCTTTTCTATCGTCCTGTGTCCTATGATTATCGGTTACGGCCTTACTGAAACAGTTGCGAATGCTTGTGTTTTGGAGCCTGATCATTTCGAATATGGTATAGTTGGTGATCTTGTTGGATCGGTCACTGCCAAATTGGTGGATGTTAAGGACCTAGGTTATTATGCAAAAAACAATCAAGGTGAATTGCTTCTAAAGGGTGCGCCGGTCTGTTCTGAATATTATAAGAATCCAATAGAAACGGCGGTCTCTTTCACTTACGATGGATGGTTTCGTACTGGTGATATTGTTGAATGGACTCCCAAGGGACAACTTAAAATTATTGATAGAAGAAAGAATTTGGTTAAAACCCTAAATGGTGAATATATTGCATTAGAAAAGTTAGAATCTGTTTACAGGTCAAACTCCTATGTGAAAAATATCTGTGTTTATGCCGATGAAAGTAGGGTTAAACCGGTGGGTATTGTGGTACCCAACCCAGGACCCCTATCTAAATTTGCTGTCAAATTGCGTATTATGAAAAAGGGTGAAGACATCGAAAACTATATCCATGACAAAGCATTACGAAATGCTGTTTTCAAAGAGATGATCGCAACAGCCAAATCTCAAGGTTTGGTTGGTATTGAACTATTATGTGGTATTGTTTTCTTTGATGAAGAATGGACACCTGAAAATGGCTTTGTCACATCTGCTCAAAAATTAAAGAGAAGAGAAATCTTAGCCGCTGTTAAATCAGAAGTCGAAAGGGTTTACAAAGAAAATTCTTAGAGAGAAGCTTATTACCTTCCCCTTCCATCTATGCACGGTGTCTCGTACTTCCATAGAGCACCGATTAGTGAATACTAAAACTATGTGCGTGATAAATGGTTCTCTTTTACAGATGCGGTAAATCAATTATTGATATACTACATAACATACAAACATGTTTCATTTCCGTAATACAAATTACAATTGTATAATTAAAAAATATAAAAAACTTCGTGATATGAAATCACATTTTGCTATTGAGTTTGCCACATGAGCGGTATACGAACTATTCGTTATTTTATGACTTTAAAAGCCATACCGAAAGTAGGCTTGAGAAGTATGACTACTGTAGGAGTGACCACTACTGTTAAATGCAGATAGCCGTCTTATGCTCTTCCCTTGTTCTTCTGAATTGGGAATGCATAGCTTGAAACATCAATCTTAATAAGGTCTTGTTTGTTTCTGCTTGGCTTTCATAGTAGCAAATAGTTTCGACCTTAATGTAAGAAATAAAAGCAATCGTTAATTTGAGTAAAGATAACCACTCTTCCTCTTCTACTATCAATATAATAAGAATAACGCTTATGGTTTATTTTAGCTTTTTTGAAAGCTAAACATTAAAAAAGAATAAAAATGCACGGCATACCTACATATTTTAAAAACATATATTTTATGATTGACTTTAGCAAAAGTTGGCGCTGGGTACTTTGAGACTCTTTCCTACAAAACGTTACCAACACTTGCTAGTCTAATCTAATCTACTTAATCAAGGTTTTAGTGGCGTACCATGTGACGGCCATCAAATGCCATCAGTTCTACAAGTTCACATATATTTATATATAACTATTCTCCTAACTTGTATAATATTATACCGAGACAGAGGATAGATTCAATTGATTTCACATACCGGATTATGTTCCTTCCCAAGTTCTCAATCTTATTTAGACTTTTTTTTTTAATTACATTGTCGCCCACTTCGGCAGAAAAAATATAACGACAAAGTAATGGCATCGCATCGACCTAATGAAATACTACTGGCAGACGGTATGGAGAGCTCAAAAATTCCCAAAGCAGAAAACAATACTGATTTCTGATACTAAAACGAGATAGGTTAATAGCAAAATCGGGATGGTAAACGTGAAAGTGGAGTTTCTAGGTGGACTTGATGCTATTTTTGGAAAACAAAGAGTACATAAAATTAAGATGGACAAAGAAGATCCTGTCACAGTGGGCGATTTGATTGACCACATTGTATCTACTATGATCAATAACCCTAATGACGTTAGTATCTTCATCGAAGATGATTCTATAAGACCCGGTATCATCACATTAATCAACGACACCGATTGGGAGCTCGAAGGCGAAAAAGACTACATATTGGAAGACGGTGACATCATCTCTTTTACTTCAACATTACATGGTGGTTAAAAATAGCAGCAAATAATTTTTAAGAAGCAGCTACATATATATATATAAAGTGCTGTACAGCTTGAATGAATCACAAGTTAGATAACGTAGGTAATATGCAGATAGTATAAAAAGTAATAGTAATAACTGGATTGGTTTTTTTTAGTACATGACGAAGATTATAGCTCTTGTATCCTACAACCCAAAAGACCTCTACCATTCCAGTTTCTCGAAGGTGTTAGCGATGTCTTTAGGATTTGCCCTTCTCTCAAGAGAAGGACGGGAAGTGGCCTGTCTTCATTTTTCATTACAACCATCTGAATGTTTTGAAGTTTAGAGTGGTTTGCCGCATGCACATTACCAATAGAAATCAGCTTATCATCAACCTTTATGTCTGCTTTATCTGAAGGGCTACCGGGTACTACCTCACTGATAAATGCAAAAGGGATGGTATACTGAATAGCTTGATCGTCGTTATTCCTTCTTGCATCTTGGTTTGACTTAACGTTCATATTATCAAAGTGCTGGTTTAGTAAGACGTGTGATCTTTGCAAAAGGTGATTTAAATCATTCTTCAGCATATTAACATTCTTTCTGATCATAGTGACTTGCAATACATCGACATCCGAACGAGGATACCCGTCTGGCGTCACCAACGCAGAGTCCATGCCGATGCCTTGCTGCTCAAGCACACTGAAATACGCCTCTAGTTGTGTCTCAATATCTGTCTTTAGAACCATCAATTCCGACAGTTTGAAGCTGTCTATTTGACTAATTCTTGATGTTAGGCTCGGATCTATCTTAACATTGGCCAACAATTTACTTAATTCTTCTTCCTCCATTGTAGTTCGTTCTTATTCTAATTCTTGCTCCTTTTTACTCTGGTGATAACTTTTCTATCTCTCAATGCTGAACATTTTTTTTCCCTTTATTATCCAATATTCCAACCGTTATAAAGTAAGCCTTATCGAACACAATCCACGGCGCACGCAAGGGACAGCAAATTTCGAGAATTAATGAATAGCCAGTAGTAAGATCCGTATTGATAAAGGTCATAGATCCCAACCTTTATGTGAGCCAGCCCGAAGGGCCCTTTAAATGACTCTCATAATATGGTCCAATAGCACCAATTTCTAGGGGTTACCCACCGGCCTAGTGCTTAATCGAATTCTGAAAAGAATCTCTACTACAGACTGCCAACCGTAATAGTAGTGAGATCAACACTGAAGGCAGCAGTCTTTAGCACAATGACACAGACTGATAATCCTGTCCCCAACTGCGGTTTACTGCCCGAGCAGCAGTATTGCTCTGCAGACCATGAAGAGCCACTGTTGTTGCATGAAGAACAATTGATATTCCCTGATCATTCCTCCCAACTGTCCTCAGCAGATATCATCGAGCCCATCAAGATGAACAGCAGTACTGAGTCAATTATAGGGACAACGCTGCGAAAGAAATGGGTACCACTATCCTCAACTCAGATCACAGCTCTTTCCGGCGCATTTGCTGGATTCTTATCAGGTGTGGCAGTATGTCCCCTCGATGTTGCCAAAACGCGATTGCAAGCACAAGGACTACAAACTAGGTTCGAGAACCCCTACTATAGGGGGATAATGGGGACATTAAGTACTATAGTAAGAGACGAAGGCCCGCGGGGCCTCTACAAAGGGCTGGTACCGATTGTCCTGGGCTACTTCCCAACCTGGATGATATACTTCTCCGTGTATGAATTCAGCAAAAAGTTCTTTCACGGCATCTTCCCACAGTTTGATTTTGTTGCTCAGTCATGTGCTGCAATCACGGCAGGCGCTGCATCTACCACCTTGACCAACCCAATCTGGGTTGTGAAGACAAGACTTATGCTGCAATCAAACCTCGGTGAGCACCCCACACATTACAAAGGCACTTTCGATGCATTCAGAAAGCTATTTTATCAGGAAGGGTTTAAAGCATTATATGCGGGGCTGGTCCCCTCATTATTAGGGCTATTTCATGTGGCTATCCATTTCCCTATATACGAAGATTTGAAGGTAAGATTTCACTGCTATTCTCGGGAGAACAACACCAACTCCATCAACTTGCAACGGTTGATCATGGCATCGTCCGTCTCTAAGATGATTGCATCAGCAGTAACATATCCGCACGAAATTTTACGAACCAGAATGCAACTGAAATCAGATATACCAGATTCCATTCAACGACGTCTGTTCCCCCTCATTAAAGCAACTTATGCACAAGAGGGACTAAAGGGATTTTATTCTGGATTTACTACTAACCTAGTACGAACCATTCCGGCCTCGGCAATCACTCTAGTGTCCTTTGAGTATTTCAGAAACCGCCTAGAAAATATTAGCACTATGGTAATTTAAAGCCTTAAAATTCACACACGCCACACATTGAGTGTGCTATGAATATGCCTGCGCTAATATTTTAGGTATTACAGCTTGTAAATATACCAAATAAGGTAAGCCTCTCTTTTCCTAATACTAAAAGGATTTGCATCGAACAGCCCACCAAATGCTTTGCGCACACATTATATACACCCACATGATTCTATAGACAAAATATACTTATACATTTTCATAGTCTTGACAATATTCTACATTGGCCGTTTTCTTGGCACTATTTTAGCTTATCCTTACCAAAATAGTCTCTTTTTTAAATACTATTTTTGAAGCGGAAATAGGTGCGAACAAATGAATGGCTTCAATTTAGTGCGATAAAGACGTAAAGCATAAACCAGTGAAGATCATAGCACTAAGAAGGCGCCTGTACTGTTCCTCGTGTTGATACTCATTTCCTTATTTATTTTCCTCAAGAAATTCTATCCAGGAAAGAAAAATACTATCTATAAAAACTAGCTGTAAGGCAGCAGCCATGAAAATGAATCTGAAAAGGCTCGTAGTTACCTTCTTCTCATGCATCACCTTTCTGCTGAAATTCACTATAGCCGCCGCTGAACCACCAGAGGGCTTTCCAGAGCCCTTAAATCCAACAAACTTCAAAGAAGAGCTATCTAAGGGGCTGCATATTATTGACTTCTATAGTCCATACTGTCCGCACTGCAAACATTTAGCACCTGTTTGGATGGAAACATGGGAGGAGTTTAAAGAGGAGAGCAAAACACTGAACATAACATTTTCACAGGTTAACTGCATCGAGAGCGCCGATTTGTGTGGAGATGAAAATATTGAATACTTCCCTGAAATTAGACTTTATAACCCCTCAGGATACATCAAATCGTTCACTGAAACACCGAGGACCAAAGAATCATTAATTGCATTTGCACGCAGGGAGTCTATGGACCCAAATAACCTCGATACTGATCTGGATTCTGCTAAAAGTGAGAGCCAGTATCTCGAAGGCTTTGATTTTCTCGAGCTGATCGCTGGTAAGGCGACTAGGCCACATTTGGTTTCCTTCTGGCCAACAAAAGATATGAAAAATAGCGATGATTCACTAGAATTCAAAAACTGTGACAAATGCCATGAATTCCAAAGGACTTGGAAGATCATTTCAAGACAGTTAGCCGTGGATGATATCAACACGGGCCACGTTAATTGCGAATCTAATCCAACAATCTGTGAAGAACTGGGCTTTGGCGACTTGGTGAAAATAACCAACCACAGAGCCGATAGAGAACCCAAGGTAGCATTAGTCCTACCCAATAAAACCTCAAATAATTTGTTCGACTATCCCAATGGCTACTCAGCGAAGTCAGATGGCTATGTAGATTTTGCCAGGAGGACTTTTACAAACAGTAAATTTCCCAATATAACAGAAGGGGAGCTCGAAAAAAAAGCAAACAGAGACATTGATTTTCTGCAAGAAAGGGGACGAGTAACTAATAATGATATCCATTTAGTTTTTTCATATGACCCCGAAACTGTTGTTATTGAAGATTTTGACATTTTGGAGTATTTAATCGAGCCTTTGTCAAAAATTCCAAACATATATTTGCACCAAATTGACAAGAATCTAATAAATTTGTCACGTAATCTTTTTGGAAGAATGTATGAAAAGATCAACTACGACGCCAGCCAAACTCAAAAGGTTTTTAACAAAGAATACTTTACTATGAATACGGTTACGCAACTCCCAACTTTTTTCATGTTTAAAGATGGTGATCCCATATCCTATGTTTTCCCCGGATACTCCACAACAGAAATGAGAAATATTGATGCCATTATGGATTGGGTAAAAAAGTATTCTAATCCCTTAGTTACCGAAGTTGACTCTTCTAATTTGAAAAAATTAATTTCCTTCCAAACCAAGAGCTACAGTGATTTAGCAATTCAGTTAATAAGTAGCACTGACCACAAACATATCAAAGGAAGCAACAAGCTTATTAAAAACTTGCTCCTCGCAAGTTGGGAGTATGAACATATTCGGATGGAAAATAACTTCGAAGAAATTAATGAGAGAAGGGCAAGGAAAGCAGACGGGATCAAGAAAATAAAGGAAAAAAAGGCTCCGGCTAACAAAATTGTTGATAAAATGCGTGAAGAGATTCCCCATATGGATCAAAAAAAATTGTTATTAGGATATTTAGATATTTCAAAGGAGAAGAATTTTTTTAGAAAATATGGTATTACTGGAGAATATAAAATTGGTGATGTGATTATCATTGATAAATCAAATAATTACTACTACAATAAAGATAATTTTGGCAACTCCTTGACTTCTAACAACCCTCAATTGCTGAGAGAAGCATTCGTGTCCTTAAATATTCCATCAAAAGCTCTATACAGCTCTAAGTTGAAGGGGAGATTGATAAATTCTCCATTCCATAATGTCCTCAGTTTCCTAGACATAATCCACGGGAACGGCATGCCCGGTTACTTAATTGTTATTGTTTTGTTTATCGCAATACTCAAAGGTCCATCTATTTACAGAAGATACAAAGTAAGGAAACACTATAGGGCGAAAAGGAACGCTGTCGGTATCCTAGGAAATATGGAGAAAAAAAAAAATCAAGATTAAACGCTTAAGTAGTTATAAAAATAAAAGAATGCTGATATCTTATGATGCTATCATAACTATCCTTTATTTCACGTATCAATATCTACAATCATCTAACAAACGTCGCTCTTATTTTGTCACTTAGGTTTAATGTACAATATGCAAATATTTATGTAATCCATACCCAAAAAAATAGCACGCCTACCATAAAAAATATTATTAACCATGTTTTTATACTGATCCCAGATCTTCTGGCCATCTCCATCATGTTTCCAAAAGTCCTTTTGAGTTTTACAGAAGTGTTATGGAAAGTATCACCAAGCTGGTCAATAGTTTGATTGCTGCCTCTAATCTCATCACCCATCTTCAACGATAATGACTTGAGTGCTTTTATTCTCTGACCCATAGCTCCCATCTGTTCCTCACTTTGAGATTCAAGAGATGCCAAAGTACTTTGGGAGTAGTCTAATTTATCTGTGCTCCCTAGCGCTGATGATACATTGTCATCGAGACTATTTGATCCATCAGCCGGTCCGAATAACTGTGTTCTACCAGTATCACGTTGATAAGCGTTTCCCCCTGCAAATCTATATACACACGCTATAGTTAGTAAACGAAGTTCACTCGTGGTCAATAACTCCCAATATCGAGGTGTTATGGTAGATGTTTAACAAAAAGCGCTACTCTAACTTTAGAATAGTCTAATAATTTCTCATACCTTGAACTCATCTGTGTAGCCTAGTGTTGTGAGGCTCTTCAATCACATTTTCTAACACATTCACAGTCTCAAGTGAACTACTGTTTGTTTTCTACCATTCCTTGGCAAAAGGCGCGAGTTGAAAAAACTCCATTTTTAACAACTACTGGATACTTTCGCAATTTAAAATTAATGGAAGAAAGAGCCGTGAACGTTCCTACGTAGCTTGCAACAACGGTAGAGTAGTATCCGCCAATTAGCATGCATAAATTTCATCTGAGATAGTGCAACATTATAAAAAATCACTAATACTTTCCCTGATATGTCGCCCCTTCAAATTTTTTGCACGCCACATCGATAAGAGTGAAACATATCCCTGAACAGTAACCTAGAATGTACAGAAATAACTGGAAATACAATTACAAAGCGATAATTACGGGATCTTTGGTTCCTATCACAGAGTAAACACCATGGGTTTATTAGATATTATTTGGAAGAATCACATTAGACGGCTCATCGCGCAAGTAATAGCAAAATGGAAAGAAATCGGAAGGCTTCATTAGTCATGAACGTTTTACACCATCAAAATGAAAACTATACACATGCGTCGAGGAGCACCCAAAACTAATACGACTATTACAATTAAGCATGGAGGAACAGGAGATAGGCGTTCCTGCGGCCTCTTTGGCAGGAATAAAACATATCATATTGATCCTTTCCGGAAAAGGTGGTGTCGGTAAAAGTTCGGTAACGACACAGACTGCGCTGACTCTTTGCAGTATGGGCTTCAAAGTTGGAGTTTTAGATATTGATTTAACAGGGCCATCCTTACCGAGGATGTTTGGCCTAGAGAACGAATCTATATATCAAGGTCCTGAAGGTTGGCAACCTGTGAAAGTGGAGACAAACTCTACTGGCTCTCTTAGTGTAATATCATTGGGGTTTCTACTAGGTGATAGAGGGAACAGCGTGATATGGAGGGGTCCTAAGAAGACTTCTATGATAAAACAATTCATCTCTGACGTCGCCTGGGGTGAACTGGATTACTTACTGATCGATACCCCTCCGGGAACGTCGGATGAACATATATCGATTGCAGAGGAGCTGAGATATTCCAAACCAGATGGTGGTATTGTAGTAACTACCCCACAGAGTGTTGCAACAGCTGATGTCAAAAAAGAAATCAATTTCTGCAAGAAGGTCGATTTAAAGATCCTCGGTATAATTGAAAACATGTCAGGGTTTGTATGCCCGCATTGTGCTGAGTGTACAAATATCTTTTCCAGTGGGGGTGGTAAAAGATTATCGGAGCAATTTTCTGTCCCATACCTTGGTAACGTTCCTATAGATCCAAAATTTGTAGAAATGATTGAGAATCAAGTTTCAAGTAAAAAAACGCTTGTAGAAATGTACAGAGAATCATCTCTTTGTCCCATTTTTGAAGAAATAATGAAGAAACTGAGGAAACAAGACACTACAACCCCTGTTGTGGATAAACACGAGCAACCCCAGATAGAATCTCCAAAATAAGATCCTCTCCTATGCATGTACGTATATATATATATATGTGTGTGTGTGTGTTTATATACACTTATATTTTGATCCTTGGGCCTAGAAATAAATTTCGATTCCTATTTCGATTCCTATATCGAAAGGTGGTTAGAAGCTAACCGGCAACTGCAGCATGTTCTTCAAGTGGTGATACAAATTTAAAAGGCCGGGTAAATATTGACAAAGAAATAATATTTAATCACACAATTTTGAGAAAGAGCAACTGAATCAATTACTCTAGAGAAATCGCAGAACACTTCACTCGTCGTCAATAATATGACTCGTGATACACCCGAAGATGTCAGTACTGCAGGCGCAAAGGATATTTTAGATGTTTTGAACCTACTAAAAGGAGGAGAAGAGAAAATCTCGGAAGTCGAACTTAAGTTGGATGAAATGGAAAAGAAAATGGACTCTCTGTTAGTTCAGTTAGAAGATCTACACAGGGACAACAATGATTTGGCAAAAAGTTCCAGCCAAAAATAGAGAGTACGCTCACAGCCGCATAGGGAAGGAACGCTAAATAAATATATTTATATATAATCTTTTCACTAATGATCATTTACTTACCTTTCTATAAAAAGTGGCTCATCTTCGTTCTCAACGAATGGATTGGGATCTCTTTTAGGATTAATCATGTAAACGGCCGGGTCTACGTCAAGAACTACTTTAACTTGCTTCCCACTTCCAATCCACCATTTTTTTAAATCCGAACTAGGTGGTGGTAACTTTCTACCTCTTTTGGGCTCGGGAATTGGTGTCGGAGAATGCGTAGGGCCAGCTATCGAATCACTGCCCTCAAAACTTTCGATAACAAATGCATCATCACTCAAAACTGCAATTTTCTCATCATCATCCAATCCCTCTAGCCTTTCCATAATCTTCTCGTAGATTTGCGTACCCAAAGTAGTCTTTTTTTGTTCATCCACTACAGTCACTCTAGCCCTAAATATGGCATATACGGGCCGATGATCGGAAAATAGTATATCTTCACAGCATTTATATTCTAACTGTTCTAGTACTTCTCCCCTACTTAAAATCCTATCAGTCCATGCTGGTATTCTCATTTTTTCGCTCGTGTCGTAGTTTTTAGTTCCTGGGTCGAATTTATAGGTAGGTGGGAAATCAATCGCCATTTCATGGAAATATGGAAAAGACTCACCTGCGATCATTTGTTGATTAAGTTGATCCTTTTCAAATAGGCTGGCATATTCTTTAGAAACAATTTTTCGTCTAACATCTTCGTTTGACATCAATATTCTGTAATTGAAATCGCCCATCCAAATAATTGCATCGTGATCCTTTATTCGTAATCCTTTAGAAAATCGTATGCTTTTCGCAATCGTCTTATAATCATTATGCCTTTGTTCAACATTTTCTAAGCCTGCCGCTAAATGAGATACTAGTACGCAAAATCTTGTAGCTGAGTATTTAAAACTAACCGCGACAGCTCCTTTATTAGAAGCCATTCCTCCAAACCCGGTTTTTTTAACATCCCCCTCAATATGCTTTACCTTGGAATATTCCGTTTCATTCATGAATAATAATAGTAAAATACCACCCAACTGTGTACTCCATAAACGGATATATTTTTTTTTGCGTCCGGGCCCATTTAATAGTGTTAATATCTTCTTCTCCCAAAATTGTCGGACATATGGATCGGTAGCAAGCATATGACCTGGGGTAAGTTCTACCACTTCTTCTAATCCGATAACATAAAGATCAGCCATTTCATCCTCCTTGGACATTGATTTTGGAAATATCCAATCTTTTATATCATCTTTTGGAATTTTACCACTTATATTAAATGTACCTGCAAAAATTGAGATGTCTTTCTCAAACGTATATTTTGACCTTAATTGCTTTAAATACTGAGAGATGTAGATATGGAGCGGGTCGTATAATCTAACTCGGGAACCAAATAACTTCGAATAAACCTTTGTATATTTACCAGAATTCTTCGTGTGCTTAGTATACGTTCGATCAAGCCAGTAATAGTTTTCTGACCATAGCTTATCATGTGCGTCCAAGAATGGGGAAGTCAATTCAAATACATCAATTTCATTTGTGGTTAATTCAAGTACCTCCTTGCTCACTAACCTTTCAACTGTGTTAGGTTTTTCAATTGAATCAAATGCGCTTATTCTTAATACCCCCGTTTGTTTTGCAAAGTAGATGCCCCTAGAGATATCATAGGCAAACGCTCCAAACTCGTAAATATCCTGTTTTAATAAATAAAGTAATTTGTGGGGAGACTTTGTCAGAACGCTTGAGCTGTATTCTATATTTGTTATTTTTATTCCCTTTGATTCAGCACAATCCTTGTACGTCAGTGCTAACTTTTCTTGTGATTCGCTTTTAGGTTTTATGATATTAACGATACTCACAACACCATACTTTGAGGTTAAATTATCAAAATGCCTGTCAAAAGCTCCCTGAGCTTCAATAGAATCTTTTGTTACCTTAATTTTTTTTCCATACAACAGTTGACTTTCTACAGATTCCCAAAAAAGAGGAATGCTTCCGTTCACTTGAGTATAAGAAAAAATAAACTTTTCTGTGGTTACTACAATTTCTGTCTCAACAAATAGCGACACTCTCCCATCTTCACTAATACCCTCCAATTCTAGCGTATCCTGCTTGCTCTCAGTCGAAATTCTGGAAATAATGGTTATAGAGGCTGTATTTGGGCCGTCTTCTATTAATGCTGTCTTGCAATAACCCCGAATTACAAATGTTAAGAACCCTGCGTTGGCAAAAAGTTGTTTCTCCTCATTTGAAATCTTGCTTCTCCAGTTGATTACCTCACTTGCTAAGTTAGCATTCCAAATAAATGATAAATCTTGATTATCTACGGTATATTCTAAGTTATGTGATAAACCATGGTTTTTCACGATATTAGAGATGTCGAAATCTCTAGAATAGTAGAATGTTCCATCACTAAACAGTTTTTTCAGGGGGCCGCAAGGATGCTCATGAATCAATTTATCATAGTTTTGCTCTGATCTCTCGCAGAGGAGGTAGTCGAAAACATCATTTTCTAAGCTGTAAAAGTCAACATCCAATACTTTATAAATGCTCTCCGAAGGCCTAACTTGATGATCTATCAGTTTCCATCGAGGAAACCCAACATTCTGAACACCAGATATGACGGCAACATATATATCACCATTAAGACAAACGAGCCCTAATAATCCATTAAATATGCAACTTTTGACTTCGAGATAGTTACTATCACTTGAAAGATCTGTGTCAGGGTAGGACTTGATTGTTACGCTAGGAGTTTTACTTAATTGACGCTGCTGAGAACTGGCACCTGGTATGCTGCGCAAACGCTGGAAGGATAAACAG
Source organism: Saccharomyces cerevisiae S288C (assembly GCF_000146045.2). Lineage (NCBI taxonomy): Eukaryota > Fungi > Ascomycota > Saccharomycetes > Saccharomycetales > Saccharomycetaceae > Saccharomyces > Saccharomyces cerevisiae. The sequence continues at coordinate 353,376 of NC_001141.2, forward strand.
TAGTTGTTGGAAGATATTACAATCGACCGTGATCTTCTACCGATGAAGAGTCTCATTGTAGTGAAATGTGCTTCGAATTCATACGATTAACACAACTTTATCAATATTTGCTGACTTAATCCTAGAATGAAATAGAAAGGCTATTTGATTTGTGTAGATATTTGTTCCAACTTTCCGGTTTACAAATGTTTAACAAAGGGATTCGTTTAGCAATTAGGCAATGCTAAACAAGAAGGAAAACAGGAAACCCTGAAGGAGATAAAACGACGTCAAGAATAGAAGATAAAAAAAAAGGGACATTAACAGGTTATATTGAAACTCAATTCCTGCCTAACCTTCTAAATTGAGAATTTAGAAACGGTATCGCTTATTCTGAATTCCTAAAACACCCATCCCTTTTAAGTAAAATAATAATACGTGGACTACGTAGATGTGGACACTCAATTTACTTACTATTCTCTATGGTCATATTGACAATAAACAAAAATACAAGAAAAAAAAAACTACAGGAAAGATTTGTCATAAATTGTACACTACCACTTGAAAACGACCTTTGGCATATTTATGGCAGATAAATTAATGGACAAAAATTTTGAAGAACTGTGCTATTCATGCCGCACTGGTGATATGGACAATGTTGATAGATTGATTTCCACGGGAGTAAATGTGAATAGTGTTGACAAGTTTGACAATTCGCCACTTTTTCTGGCTAGCCTTTGCGGGCATGAAGCAGTCGTGAAACTTCTTCTACAGAGAGGAGCCGTCTGTGATAGAGACAGATATGAAGGAGCTCGATGTATTTATGGAGCATTGACCGATACTATCAGAGATACCCTTTTAAGTTATGATATATCCAAGGCTGTAGATGTCAAGCAACCCTTTGCTACTCATATCTCATCGATGTATAATGACGAAGGCTTCCTTAAAAGAGATATCACATTCAGAGTTTCGAATGGAAAACTGTTCACAGCGCATAAGTTCTTATTATGTGCAAGGAGCGAAATTCTAGCAGAAAAAATGGTGAATGAGTGGGCAAAGCATGAAATTGTTTCTCTTGAAGTGCGCCCAGATATATTTGACATATTTTTGAAATTTCTTTACTTAATTCCGATCCTGCACCAAATTGAACCGGGACAATATGAAGAACTTATAGAGCTATCTAGTAAATTTGATATTGAGTTATTGCCCGAATTTTTAGACAAAGCAAGGCATACCGCCGATCCTACGGAAAAGTCGAGGTTAATGTCAGATTACCAATATAAGTTTACCGAGGTTGCAAGAAGTCAACTTTTAATATTTGTGAACAATTGTATCTTTAGATCTACTGTTGATCTTGCTAATAGTGAACGACGAGTTTTTTCCTTGATGAACTGTCCAGCTTATCCGGATGTTCAACTTATGGTAAAAAACCGAAATGGAGCCATTCGAATATACCCTTGTCACCTGGCTGTTTTGAGCCGCGCAGAATATTTCAAGGTGATGTTCACAAACAACTTCAAGGAGAAAGTTACATATATCAAAGCCAAGCACGTTACAGGAAAGTATAATAGTATCATTCCACAGCTGACATTACCCAATTGTGAGTTTGAGGTTGCCGAAATTATTCTCCGCTACTTATATGCAGATAATACAGACATTCCTTGGATGTATGCCGTCGATGTTTTGTTACTTGCCGATATACTTTTAGAAGACCGCTTAAAAACTATCGCTTCTACAATTATAACACAATCAAAAGAGTTTATTCAGCAATACAATGTTTTTGACGTACTCTATTTATCATGGGAAATAGGAGTGGAACGCTTAGAACAATTTGCAGCTAAATTTATAGCTATACATTTGCAAGAGTTATATAAAGATCCAGAGATTAAAAGGGCAATTATGTTGAGTTCACAACGAATTTCTCTCCGCCAGGAAACTGATACTATTGAACTAGTGGATGACATTAGGTACTATTTGCTCCGAAAATATTCTTTTGAACCGGATGATGTGGAGCTGTTCGAAAACCAAGACGATTTAGAATACCTAAAACAAGTAGGGTATTTGGAGTACAGAAAAGATATGGGTATGTTAGATAATATCCTAGCTGATCTGGAACTTGATGTATAATTCCGCATTCAATAACCTTATGTATTTTTACGCGTCACTGCGAACGGATGAATATTGCCAATGACTGCTGCGCACTCTTAAAAAATATAATGACAATTATAATAAGAAGTATGATACTTTTTCTGTAAAAAATATATATACATATGATTCACGTGAAAATTTTTATATTTTTAATTAAATTTTTATAATATTATAAATTATTATAATATTGATATTTAAAATTAAAAACAAATTATTAATGGTTTTGTTTTCCGAAATGTTTTTTATAATTATTACTTCAGAATAGTTATTTTCACGAATACGAGATACAGGGTAATGAAAACAGGTGTTATCCAAAAAAAAAAATTGATATATTTTAGATACTTTACATACAGAGGCAAGCTTCAGCTGTAGCCAGGTACATAATATTCCCTATAAAGTGATCAATATTTTTTAACGAAAAATTAAAAAAAAAAATCCTTGAATAAAGGAATGAAAATATTGTAACAAGCGATGACATTTCTTTTTTTGATTGTAGTTGTGGCATTTTATATTTGCTTTTGCATTTACCCTATTCTTGAAGGTTTGGATAGACAAGCGAGATAACACCAGTTGTCCTTCAACTTATTCAAAGCAGCAGCTCACTTAATTATTATTAAGTATACACATGAAAGCCTTGTGTTTATTTCGAATCTTTTTCTTGGGTAGAACTTTTAACGTTGTCAGACGGCATGACAACAGGTTTTTGGGAAGTAGATCTAATATTTTTTGTAGAGTCTTTGGCACTGTTGAAGTGTTTTTTTTGGAAGGTTCTATTCTTGTTATTGTAAGGACTCCTATAATAATTGTTCTTATTATATCCGAAATTTTGATTTGGAGACTGATTTGGAGGGTACGGTGGGTAATAAGGGAAGGTATCGGGATTGGGGTAGGCCATTAAGGGATAATTCCATTGCCATTGTTGGAAATACTGGTTTTGCGAGTTGTAATGCCTATTAAATCCTGGAATGTTAGTTCTTTTTCTGGAGACAGCAATTTTTTTGCCTTTAAGTTCTCCTCCATTTAATTGCAGGGCTTTTTCTCTGTATGCCGGACTTTCAAATTCAATATAGCCGTAGCCTTTTGGTGTTCCCGTATTCCTATCATAAAGAAGTGTTATTCTTTTTATCTGGCCACAGTCTTTGAAATGATCTTCTATTTGCTCTGGGGTGACATCCGGAGTGATGTTACCGACAAAGATAGAACGCGAGTCAGCTTCAAGTTGATGAGCGTGTTTTTCCTCCTTGCTTAGCTTTTGCGACACCTGTGGAGTGCCCTCGATAGATAGTTTACCCACAAGTTCATCCAGCTCGAGCTCTTGCTTGTCGTTCTTTTTATTGTTCGAAATTTCAGTCTTTAAGGTTGCCTTAGCATCCACTTTCTCTTCCTGGGACATAACAGCAATTGCAAATGATGACACTATGTGACAGCAGATATATGTTTATGTTAATAGGCCTGGTTGGAGAGCGAAAGTTGAGATTACTTACTTAATCAAAATTAAATTTGAAATTTGCTGCATTTTAAGGTTACTTTTCGGAGTGTAGGAAATTGTTGCGGTTTTTTTTCACCTAACGAATGATTGATAATCTTTTTCATATCCTCCAAGAAACAAGCTGTTTATTATGGTGATTGCCACAAATTGAAGCGCTATGCTTAGTGCTTCATGACAGAAAGGTTTTGCATTGGTAGGCGTGGAAGATTACAGATTGTACTCGTCGTTGGCTCAATTTTTATATTTTGTTGCTTCAAAAACAGTGCCGTATCCTTAATGAATGAAAAATTCTAAAGAAAATAAGTTGATACTAAAAATATAATGTCCTTGAAGTATTTATGCGATATATAGAAAAATCTATAAATACTTAAATATTACAGCAGCGTTATTTTTGTATAGACGCCGACGTATAAGAGTCTCCTATCAAAAATCAGAATCTGAGCCCAGTATGTCATCTAATTCTGCGTTCGATAAGGTAAAAGATTGGGATGAATCATGGTTGACACTGTTGTTATCGACTTGACTTTTATCGTTAACTTTTACAAATTTTTTTTCGTCTCGTAACATGCCTCTCGCCAAACATTTAGTATAGTTCATATCAATTGTCCTCTTCTTATTATCATTACTCTCGTCGTTAAATAACGTAATGATTTTTGAAACTTTGTGACAATGCGGAACTTTTACCCCTTTGGTGTATTGTACAAAATTGGGCTCCACATCGAAGGAAACACCTTCTGGGATATAGCGGTTTCTGAAAAAATTCCAATCGTCCAAACTCAATACCATGTTATTCTTGTCAACAGTACAGCTCTTTTCTTTTTCAAGGTTGTGTTGATTTCCTCGGATGTCTTTCACATTTTTCTCGATTTTAGTTGGAAGACCACAATCATTCACAAATAAAGCCATATTAGGGCGTTCAAAATTATGAAGTGGCTTGAGTGTGGTAAGACTTTCGCCAGTGCGAATAATGGCAGTTTCCAAATCTTTTTGGCATCCATTCTGCCCTTCCGCAATGAAAACATTATTATCATCACTGACTTCTTCATCTTCAGTTTCTAATGAGGAGGAAGCTTCCTCGGTTGAATCATTCTCCAGATTATCCAAAGCTTTAAAAATCTTCCGCTTCTTACTTGGGTTTTCATTACTCGTTACTAGTTGTTTCCCGCCACTTTCATTCACCAAGAACTTATTAATTAAAGTGCTTGCACTAACAATACTGGTCTCAACATTATCAGGCATAAAGAACTTCTTCGGTTTTTTATTTTCCTGAACTCTCTTCTTCTTTGTTATGGCTTTTTTTGGCTTCACCTTTTTGCCCATCATACACTGAGTCGCATAACGAATAACTTCGTCAACATCTTCCATTTCATTAATTATTTCGTTTTCATCATTAATCGTGATCAATGTCTCGTGACATTCCGGAATAATGTCTTCAGGGATTATCCGATCTGATTTTTTATAGTCAATGCATTGCTTGGATATAAGCGCTTGCAGGGTTGAATAGTCTTCCATAGCACGCTCGAATTTGTATGATTCATTACTGCTAAACAGTAGTACTATCTTACCATCTCGTTTTCTGCCTGTTCTACCCATACGCTGAATATTTTTGATTGGACTACTTGTAGTATCATAACAGATTATTAAATCAACTTCTCCGATATCCAAACCTTCTTCTCCAATTGATGTACAAACGAGAACATTATATTCACCCTTTTTGAAATTATGGATAACCTCTTTTTGCATTTTTTGGTTCATTCCGCTAATCTGAGCCTCTTCAGAGCTCCCCGTTCGTCTGGCACTTCTTTCAAGTTTATCATTCGCCGCTCTCTTAGTTCGTTCAGCTTCCAAAAATTTCTCTTGCTCTTGCCTATGCAATCTCTCTACCTTCTTCCTTCCCTTTGGCGCATGTTTTCTTGTGTATTTGACCTCATCAAAACCTTCTTTTGCACGAGCTTGTCCAATAAAAATATGAGGCCTGATTTGATCGTCAGCTACCGAGTCTATGAACTTCACAATTTCAAGTGCGCTTTCTCTTAATTCTGTAAAAATAATAACCCTCGAGTCGGAACCCCTTTTCTGAAAAAAGTCCATTAGTTCATCTCTAACACATTGTAACTTCCCATGACCGACAAACTTTGGATCACTTAAATAATTTTCGCATTGATTTTTGATGTTTTTCAAAATCGGATGGTAATAAAACTCAGCTGCAATTTTATTAGTAGATTTTTTAAGATTATATTTCGTAGTGAATTCTGTACATTTATTCTGGAAGTAATTGAAAAATGTCCTTATTCCATAAATTTTTAATCTCTTTAGCATTTGACCCACATTGTTCAATAACTGTAAAATAAAGAAGTTCCTCCACTTAATTCCTTCAGGTATAGTAGGGTTAGCAATAATTTTTTGGCTTTGTTGCATGGCTTTGAAGGCGTTTATTTGTGAAGGGTCACATTCCTCATATATACCGAGTTCAATTGCCTGTTGAAGCACTGGTTTGACGGCCATACCTAATTGTTCGATTATGTCTTCAATTTCCAACAAAAGGGGCACTTCAATTTTTTCCTTTTTTCTTTTCTTCATATATTTCACGATATCCATGCTTTCTTCAGTCCTAATTTCAATCTTGGAAATATCTAAGTTATTAACCACTTCTTGGACACCTTCCAGGTCAGAGGCTGGTGTAGCGGTCAATGCTAATAATCTGTATGATGAATTGAACCTATCTATGAATTTTACCACATTTGTATACGCAGAGGAGCCAGTAGCTCTGTGAGCTTCATCGATGACAAGACATACAATATCCTTAGGATCCAATACACCCCTCTTCAAGTCATTCTCCACTACTTGCGGTGTGGCAAAGAAAACTCTCTTATTGGCCCAAATTTCTTCTCTATTTTTCCTGCTTTTATCGAGTAATATAGCAGTTTGATCCGAAGGTATTCCTGTTATACCTAAGCATGCCTTAATTTGCTGGGCTACCAAAGGTCTTGTTGGAGCAGTAAAGATTATTTTGGCTTTTTTGGTCCAACGAAAATAATTTAACATTACTGTACTGGCAATGAACGTTTTACCCATACCCGTTGGGATGGCGCATAACGTATTTTGAAACAGTGATTTGTGAACAATTGTATACTGATAATCCCTTACCTCGTAATTTGTAGGGTACACGTAGAACGACAAAGCATCGTAATCAAGCTCATGATGAGTGGGTCCAAAACTGACATCTCTTTGAATTTCTTCGTACACAGTTTTCTGCCCAGGTAAAACGTTATCATGAAGGTCTTTTTGAACTGGTACAGCACGTCTCGTTATAGTTTCCTTCACAGATTTATTGATAGCCTTTTCATACAGTTTATCCAGCTCGTCATCTTCGAAATCACTAAAGTAATCATCTGCACTAGCCATCAGAGAGAAAAAAGGACACTAAAATAAAACAGAACCGGAATGTGTTGAATAAAACTGAAGTGAGCTACTATATCTTGAATCACAATATCTTAGCTCCGTGATAGAGCATAGGGCACCTCTATTGATCTCTTCGTGATGCCCGGTTATATACACACGTAACCCCGTAAAAGCCGTTACCCGGTTTATGTCTTTCTGTGAGCACAGTAAGCTAGGAAGGTCGATGGAGAAGAAGACTCCTGTCTCATATGGAACAACCTTGCAAATTGAGTGCAATTATCCCCTTTGGAGTTTGAATTTTGTGTTAGTACATTCTCCTTTTTTAACTTGTCTTTTCTACCACATGCACAATGAAAGCAATCTTGTTTTACCAGGCGCGAAGCAAAAGAAAAGGAGAAATATTGAGTATATTTTAATTTAAGCTTTCTGATTTAGAAAGTATCATGTTTTGTTGGTGATCTAACAGGAAATCTATTTTGACCGATTATACAATGCCATCGGAAGTTACGCCAAAAGTACCTGAGAGGCCCTCAAGGAGGAAGACATCTGAGCTGTTTCCGTTATCCGGCTCTGAATCAGGAGATATTAAAGCTAATAGCGAGCCACCAACACCAGCAGGAACGCCCAATGTACCAACACGTAGACCCATACTTAAAGCAAAGACGATGACTTCGTTTGAGAGTGGTATGGATCAAGAGAGTTTGCCCAAGGTACCATTGCAGAGGCCAGTTAGACGCTCCACTACTGAAGAACTAAATAATGTAATGAATAACACCAGTAAGGAGTTAGAGGAGATTGAAAGTTTGATTTCAAAGCACAATATACACAATGTTTCCAGGAAAAAAAGTCCAACTTCTGTGGAAGAGGGAAAGGTGGCCGCCATTCATCAAAACGGGCAAAGAAGTGCATCAGATAACAAAACTTCTACAAATCCCTCCCCACTCGAAAAAAATGAGCACGAGGGTGCTGAGGGCAATGAGTCTGCTATTTCACCTTCTAATTTAGTTAACAAGTCTAATAATGAAGTGACAGAGCATAGTGACTCCGAAGACCTTACTGAAAAGCAAAAGGTACATGCTGCCCTAGATAATGAGGCAGGGGATAGAAGCCATTTTGAAGAAAAGCTCATTCCTGGAGATATGAAAGTACAGGTAGATGTTAGTAAGGACGTAGAAGAAGGCAGCCTCAATGCTCTGCCTCCATCTGGAATCACAGAATCAGACGACAAAGCTGAAAAGTTCACTAAACATCCTGAATCTAGTTTAGAAGAGCTACAGAAGCATCAAGAACAACAGGAAGAAAAAATTTTCCAAAATCCAACCGATGAAGAAAGTACTACCTCTTTGAATGAGAAACAAGAAGGCAAGGACAACATGGAAGTGAATTCTCAGCCGCAAGGACCTTCTGATACTGAAACAGTTATAGCAGCAACTAGCTCAAACGTTCCTTCACAAATTGCAAGTGAAGAGGAAAATGACGTTCCAGTGATTCCAAGGAGTAGGCCTAAGAAGGATTTTGAAGCACACGTACAAAAAGAGGAGTTGCCTAACACACAAGAGAAGCGAGTATCAGAAGAGTGTGATTCGACCCTAATTAGTACCGAAGAGGAAAGTAAAATCCCAAAAATTCCCTCTGAAAGACCAAAGAGACGTGCCCCACCTCCGGTTCCCAAAAAACCTTCTTCAAGAATTGCGGCCTTTCAAGAAATGTTACAAAAACAACAGCAACAAGATCTGCATAATAATGGTAATTCTTCAGCTACTACCGCTTCAGCAGATATTGCTAAAAAACACACAGATTCTTCTATTACTAGCGATACCACGAAGGCAGATTTTACGAGCAAATTGAATGGACTGTTTGCGCTACCTGGTATGGTGAACCCTGGACAGCTTCCACCTTCCTTGGAGAAGAAGTTGTCCTCCCCGGATACTGAATCTAAGCTAGGACCCCAGGACCAATCACAGGCAAAAACGGGACCTCTGGGCGGAACTAGAAGAGGTAGAGGACCTCGTGGGCGTAAATTACCTTCTAAAGTAGCTAGCGTAGAGAAGATTGAAGAAGATGACAACACTAATAAAATAGAAATATTTAACAATTGGAATGTTTCCTCTTCCTTCTCTAAGGAAAAAGTCTTAATAGATACTACTCCTGGTGAGCAAGCAGAAAGGGCCTTGGATGAAAAGTCAAAGAGCATTCCCGAGGAACAACGAGAACAATCTCCAAATAAGATGGAGGCTGCTCTTTGTCCTTTTGAGCTGGACGAAAAGGAAAAGTTACCTGCTAATGCTGAGTCGGATCCTCTTTCTCAGTTGCCACAGACGAACGCCGTAGGTAATAGAAAAGCCATAAGTGAGGAATCTCTGTCCCCATCGGAGGCCATCGCCAACAGAGATCAAAACGATACGACAGAAATACAGGAACAGCAGATGGAGGACCAAATGGAGGTTGATATGGAAAGAGAACTCTCAGGTGGCTACGAAGACGTTGATTCTGCCTTACATTCAGAAGAAGCGTCTTTTCACTCCCTTTAGAATCTTATAAATAATATGTATGAATAAACTCTATAGTATGTATCAAGAGAGAAATATGTGAATGACGAGCAAACTAGAGGTGTTATTAATAATAATGGCATAAAAACTAGATTTTATTCTATATATATATATATATATTTCTTCGACTTTTTTTTTTTTTACCCGCACACCCTGAATTTTGTGCTATTTTGAAGCAGAGCGTACTGAACAAATTGGCAGATTTACAAGAGGAATAACAGAGTTATGCTAAATCATTAAGTGTTTCTTGCGGCCAGAAGGGGCATTATACAAAAGATATGGTTGTTGATACTGAGTATTACGATTTGTTAGGTGTGTCTACCACTGCATCTTCCATTGAAATAAAAAAGGCCTATAGAAAGAAATCTATTCAAGAGCATCCTGATAAGAATCCCAATGACCCCACGGCTACCGAAAGGTTTCAAGCAATATCCGAAGCTTATCAAGTTTTAGGTGACGATGATCTTCGCGCAAAGTATGATAAGTATGGAAGAAAAGAAGCTATTCCTCAGGGCGGCTTTGAAGATGCAGCTGAACAGTTCTCTGTCATCTTTGGTGGAGATGCGTTTGCCTCATATATTGGCGAACTGATGCTATTAAAGAACCTACAGAAAACTGAGGAGCTAAATGCTGAAGACGAAGCTGAAAAGGAGAAGGAGAATGTGGAAACAATGGAAGAATCACCTGCAGACGGTAAGACGAATGGCACCACTAACGCTGTTGATGCAGCATTGGGCAATACTAACGAAAAAGATGACAAAAATAAGGCGAGGACAACTTCTGGTAATTTAACTGTACACGATGGAAACAAGAAAAATGAGCAGGTAGGAGCAGAAGCTAAGAAGAAGAAGACAAAATTAGAGCAGTTTGAGGAAGAACAAGAGGTAGAAAAGCAAAAAAGAGTAGACCAATTAAGCAAAACATTGATTGAAAGATTATCGATATTAACAGAAAGTGTCTATGATGATGCATGTAAAGATTCCTTTAAAAAAAAGTTCGAAGAGGAAGCCAATCTTTTAAAGATGGAATCATTTGGTCTGGACATATTACACACAATAGGCGACGTTTACTACGAAAAAGCTGAAATTTTTCTTGCATCCCAGAACCTGTTCGGAATGGGTGGTATATTTCATTCTATGAAGGCTAAAGGGGGAGTATTTATGGATACACTAAGAACTGTTTCGGCAGCCATAGACGCTCAGAATACTATGAAGGAGCTTGAAAAAATGAAAGAAGCTAGCACGAATAATGAGCCTTTGTTTGACAAAGACGGAAATGAGCAAATTAAGCCAACCACTGAGGAACTGGCGCAGCAAGAGCAGCTATTGATGGGCAAAGTATTGTCGGCTGCTTGGCATGGTTCTAAATATGAAATAACATCCACTTTACGTGGCGTTTGTAAAAAAGTACTAGAAGATGACTCGGTAAGTAAGAAAACGCTTATCAGAAGAGCTGAAGCAATGAAACTATTGGGTGAAGTCTTTAAGAAAACTTTCAGAACCAAAGTCGAACAAGAAGAGGCACAGATCTTTGAAGAACTTGTAGCAGAAGCTACAAAAAAGAAGAGACATACATGAAGTTAGCAATCATCTCTTGTATATTAAAAATTCAAAAATTCACTTTTTTTTATTATCTGTATTCAATATAATATAATGTATATAAGATCACACTAATACTGATAATTCTATTCTTGAAAGAAAGACAATAGAACAATAAAGAAGTGATTGAACTCAGTGACAATGATAATTTATGTGATAAGGAAGTGGTTATGGCTGGAGAATTATGCCACACTTAAATGATAAGCTCTTTTACCTTTCTGGGTTTAGGAATTTTTTGAGATTAATACAGATAAAAAAAAATAGGCCGAACATTAATTACTCATACAACTCAAAAAGTGCAGCGTGCAATTCTAGATCAAGAACATAGATAATATAAACAAAATAACAATGAACAAAATTCAGCAAATCAACGATAAAGAACTACAAAGTGGAATTCTTAGCCCGCATCAATCATGGCATAATGAATATAAGGATAATGCTTATATATATATCGGAAATCTCAACCGAGAATTAACAGAAGGTGACATATTGACAGTCTTTTCTGAATATGGAGTCCCTGTAGATGTAATTCTTAGCAGGGATGAAAACACAGGAGAATCGCAAGGTTTTGCATATTTGAAATATGAGGATCAACGGTCAACGATTCTAGCAGTCGATAATTTAAATGGATTTAAAATTGGCGGTAGAGCCCTCAAAATTGATCATACTTTTTATAGGCCAAAAAGGAGTTTACAAAAATACTATGAAGCTGTAAAGGAAGAATTGGATCGAGATATAGTTTCGAAGAACAATGCTGAGAAACTCATTTTGGCTAAAAAGGACCAACCAAATTAAATAATTTTTTCTTTCATCGCATATCTTATATTCATATAGCCTAGAAAAAAATAATCAATATCATATTTGTAATTCTACATCCTTTCAGAAATTAGTATACATACGTATCTATAGAAAGCAAATTAAATCTTCATGGAAGGGGTGGGGGTGGAGGAATACCTGCAGGTGGAATTGATGGGATACCTGCAGTAGAAACTGGTTGTGCCCCTTCTTCCTCTTCATCTGTACCAACTGATTCAGGAATCGATAAAACGTCATCATCAGAATCGGATCCATATGCGCCCGTGCCTTTTTCAGCACCATTGTAGTTATCAACGTGAGCGATAATAGGTTCTGAAGTGGAAGCTTGTTGAGTTGGTAAAGGTGGGGGTGGAGGCAAAACGCCTCCAGCTAAAGCTGGGGTGGAAGAACCCGATTTTTGCACGGCAGTAGCTATTGCAGGTGCTGAGGGAATTGGAGGTTCTTGAAAGCCATCAACAGCAGGCAAAGGGGGAGCCAACGGGACGGGTGGCTCCTGAGTAACAGAAGGTGGTATCGGAGCTATTGGAATAGGACTACTCTTTTCATTAGAGGTATTCGCCTGAGGGACAGGGACAGCAGGTGGAACAGGGGTAACAGACGGCAAGGGAGCAGCAGTAACAGGTGGAGCACGTGCATGATCAGGATGACCAATCTTTGCTTCTTCAACCTTATTATCTACAGCTACGCGGTTATTACTCTCGTCTTCATCAGACCATCCATCATCCTCGTCCTCATCCAATCCTCTTTGGATTCTTCTTTGCATTTCTGCAGCGCGAGCATCGAAAGTAGATGTAGAGCTAGCTGATGCATCCTTGAAGTATGGATTATGGCCCATTGTCGTGGAAGGCAGACCAGTACTGTTCTTACCTGCGGCAGGGGTAACAGCAGCGTGTACCGAGCGAGGAGCATTAGTAGAATTTTGCGAAAAAGCTGCAGATGGTGCCACTGGAGCGGCCTGAGGAACGTTCACATGGCCGCCAAAGTTGTCTTTTCCGTTTGTCTCCTCTTCGTCACTTTCATTTTGAGCATCCTCAATTTGCTTACGTAAAGCTGCAAGTCTTTTTTCTTTATCAGCCTTTTTTTTAAGTTTCAATCGTTTTAGCTCCTCTTGTAAACGCTTTTCTTCATCATCTTCATCTTCATCATCGGATTCTTGCTTTGCATTATATACATTCTGAACAGGTTGAGTTGGTTGAACAGGTTGAGTTGGCTGAACAGGTTGAGTTGGCTGAACAGGTTGAGTTGGCTGAACAGGTTGAGTTGGTTGAACAGGTTGTGTTGATTGAACAGGTTGAGTTGGTTGAGCGACTTCCACATATTTTTCTTCTTGGAATGGAGTTGCTCTAGGTTCAACTAAATTGGAAGAACCAGCAATCTGTTGTGGCTGTTCTCGAGAGTTTTCACTGCTAATCGATCTGGAACTTTGAGTAACATTTCGCCTATTCTTATCAAATTTAGCTAATTTTTCCTTCATTCTCTTTTTTGCCTGTTCTTTCAGATAAGCTGCTCTTTCTTCAGCAGTTTTGAACTGAGAATAAGAAGGCGACGAGGAACGGTCATCTACAGGGGTTGGTGTTGAGGAAGGCACAAAGGGAGATGACTCAGTCACTGATTTATTTGAATTTGACTTCAGATCATCCAAAAATTCACGAACACCATCTTCTAACCCTATGCCAAATTCCCATCTTTCAAATTCTTGATTGGATATCATATTCGATCCTGTCATAGTAGACTTCAAGGATGCAGAAATATCTGATATAGATGACCTTATGTCTTTAATGATTTCTTGGTTCTTACCATTTTCCTGCTGGATTCTCTTGATTTCAGCACTTTGCTGTTCATCTTCCATGGAAAGTGAATCCTCCGATTCCGTTGATTTTCCTGTTAGAGCAGACATCCTTGCTCTCAACAAAGCCCTACTCTTAGCTTTCTTCCTATCATTTTCAGTTATTTCACCATTTGGACCAGATCCAATTATCGAAGAAGGATTTTTTTTTCTATACAACTGAATTTTTGCATTGGTAATCTCATTATCAATTGTAGAAATTTCATTGAATAGGTTTGGAAGTTTGGCGATGATGGCATCAAAGCGGCTTGTCAAATCTGATGGAATAGAACTGTCATAACAGTTTTCAGGATTGCTGATATTTTTGATCTCATTTTCCAGTGAAGCAATATTTTTCAGATTTATTTCTCTTGAAAACCCAGCATATTTTGGTTTCGCTGTCTTCTTTTCAACAGTCTTATCTACCGAAATGTCATCGGTTTGAAGGGTGCTGCTAGAATGATTAACAGATTTAGCAGATGGTGAAGAAAAAGAAGATTGCTCTTCATTTTTCGCAGAGTAAACCTTCCTACGATTTCTATAGTTCGGCAAAACATCATCATCATTATTTTTGTAGCTCAAGGCATCGATTTTACCAAACGAAGGTTTTTCTTTTGTGGTCGTTGGCTCTGTCTTTAATTGGTTCTTTAAGTTGTCTAAAAGTTTTGTGCTGGAGGGAATTAAACTTGAAGGTAGGACATTGGGGATTGGCTTCCCGTTTAATTTACCGTAAACCAAGTGCATACCTAGTGCAAATTCTTGTTTATTCAATTGGCCGGTGTTGTTTATATCACAAAGGTTCCAAATTTGCTCCAAATCTGCACGATTTAAGCCAGATTTTCTAAAAATCTCCACAGCAGTGGGGGAATCTAACAAACCTTTGTTTTGAGTATCAAAAGTTTCAAAAATTTTATAAAACAAAGATTTTTCCTCCGTGGAAATTTTGTCTTGACTTGAGTTATCAATTAAGTTATTATTAAAGTTGGATTTGGTATAAATTTCGTTATTACCAAATCCTGTCTTTTGGGCAGTCAACGGCATGGTAGCACTAAAGTTAGATGGTGGTAGAAAACCCGTTGGTTGGGGTTGCAACCCGGTTAACTGAGATTGTAATCCTTGTTGATTAAAGGACAAATTGGGCATACTTGCAGGACCGCTTTGCTGGGGCATAACGGAACCATATCCTCCGGTATACTGAGATTGCAAAGCACCGCCGGTCAACTGAGGTCCTAAATTAACGCCAAATGAAGTCTGTGGCATCATACCAGTTGTCTGTGGCATCATACCAGTTGTCTGTGGCATCATACCAGTTGTCTGAGGTTGCAAAGCATTGCCAGTAATGTTGGGTTGCATAGAGGCAGGTGCTCCTCCAGTAATTTGGGGGTTCAATCCGGGAGTTCCGGTATTCATTGACATGTTGAAAGTGGTTGGTGCCATAAATCCTGTGGATTGAGGATTCAACGCCGAGGCAACACCGCCTCCAGTAATTTGAGACTGTAATGGGATACCAAAACTAGTTTGAGGCATATATCCTGTTGGTTGAGGTTGCAAATTTTGTACGCCCGCTGTAATGAATTCATCAAAGGGAGTTTTTGGGGCATCGTTTGCGGAAGAATCCTGGTTTGCAATGCTTAAATTAATGGCGTCAATAAAACTTGAAACTTCGTTTTTTGTCTTAGAATCCAATTCGTAAGGGATAGTGTCACCTTGTAAGACATCATTGATCAAATGCATTGCTAATGCAAATTCAGGAAACAGTAACTCACCTGCTTTTGATGTATCACAAAGCGTCCAAATTCTTGCGAGTTGAGAAGGTGGCAAACCGGATCTCATCAAAATTTTCCTACAATTAGCACCGGAAACAGTATTCGAACCATTGGTAACAATTGATCTGAATAGAGTCTCAAATTTTGCCTGATCTTGGGCAGTAATAAACGACAATCTAATGGCAGGGATTTTGATATCATTGTTTAGACCGTTGTTGGCAAATGAGTTGACAAAGCCAGTTGCGGTGGGCTTTAATGGTTCTAAGGGAGCTTGGTTTTGCGGTTGAAGGTAAAATCCTGTTTGCTGCGGCTTCAAAGGTTGCAAGGACTGTGCTTGCTGAGGAGGTGGCACCTGTTGAGGTTGAGATTGATAATAACCAGTGCCCTGGGCCTGAAGGGGCTGCTGGGTTTGATTAGAAGAGATCAAATTGGGTGTAGACACATAATATCCTGTCCCTTGAGATTGCAAAGGTTGTACTGAGTGTACATTTGCAGTATTAGCAGCTTGGTAATAGCCTGTTCCTTGGGGTTGTATGGATTGTAGCTGAGGCTGTTGAGCCGGATTAGGTGGAGGCATGGTGCCAGTAGTATTCATCATAGGCATACTGGAATTTGGTACGTATCCCGTATGCTGCGGTTTCGCCTGCTGTTGTTGCTGCTGGGGTTGTTGGCCAAAATTACCATTACCATATACACTACCATTATTTCCATTATTATTGTAACCCGTTTGGGGCTGCTGTGGCATACTTGAGAAAGAATTACCAAAACTTTGAGGCATCCCACCAATTCCGGTAGCCTGAGGCTGGTTAAACGCCATTTGCTGTTGTGGTTGAGGCTGGCCTTGGGGCTGGTTTGAAGACTGACCTTGCTGCTGCTGCGGGTAGAATCCATTTGGTTGTTGCTGCTGTTGCTGCTGTTGCTGCTGGTAACCCATGCCCTGTTGCTGGTACGGGTTATACATATTCAGTTGTACAGATTAGCAATTTCGCGTCGCTGATAGATTCTTCCTCTTCCTGCTTCTCGACGTGTGTTTCGCCAATAGATCTATATGGCTTTCTAATGCTTTTTTTCTTCCAATACCAACTTTTGCCCCTAACAAGAAAAAAATATCGTCGACGTGTCATGTGATCAAGCCAATTTATAATAACAAGCGATTGATAAACAGAGTATACATAGCTACTATGCGACTGAGAGATCAATCGGTTATCGTGAGCACCTACCTTTAAGGTTTAACAGATCTGGACGTGATTTTTTTTTTTTTTTTTTGACGAACCAGATTGTCAAATAAACATTGTTAATTGATGAATTTTTAATATCTGCCCAATTGAAGCATAAAAAGCGTCTTAGGAAAGCATTCGTTAAATATCTCTACTGTTGGTAAGCAGGTACTTCAGTAAAAAACCATATTAAACCCAAAATTATCAAATTAGTAGTACATAAGATCGAAGTAGAAAAAATATAGATTATAATCCGATATAGTGTAACGGCTATCACATCACGCTTTCACCGTGGAGACCGGGGTTCGACTCCCCGTATCGGAGTATGTTTATTTTATTTTTTTCATATCCGCTCGAATATTGCCTTCGTTTAAGGTTTCTATATCTCTGGTAAACCTTAACAATGGAATTAATATTAATTCTATATTTCGCAATAATTCTACTGACAGTTATTTTCTTAACCTTTCTTCTCTTTTTTTATTTATTTATTTCTTTTTCTTTCGTACCTAAATTGTTTGAATTTAATAAGAACAGATCATATGCCTGCCAAAATACACATTTCTGCAGACGGTCAGTTTTGCGATAAAGATGGCAACGAGATCCAATTGCGTGGTGTCAATTTGGATCCGTCAGTTAAAATCCCTGCAAAGCCATTCCTATCCACCCACGCTCCCATAGAAAATGACACGTTTTTCGAGGATGCTGATAAAGTCAGTTTCATCAATCACCCCTTAGTTCTTGATGATATCGAACAGCATATCATCAGATTGAAATCACTGGGTTACAATACCATTCGTTTACCCTTCACCTGGGAATCTCTTGAACATGCTGGTCCAGGACAGTACGATTTTGACTATATGGATTATATCGTCGAGGTACTAACCAGGATTAACAGCGTACAACAAGGTATGTACATTTATTTGGACCCTCACCAAGACGTCTGGTCTAGGTTTAGCGGTGGATCTGGAGCACCGCTATGGACCTTATACTGTGCAGGGTTTCAACCTGCAAACTTCCTGGCCACCGATGCTGCAATCTTACATAATTATTATATTGACCCCAAAACGGGCAGGGAAGTTGGCAAAGATGAAGAGTCCTACCCTAAGATGGTTTGGCCTACAAACTACTTCAAACTGGCGTGTCAAACAATGTTTACGTTATTCTTTGGTGGGAAACAATATGCTCCTAAGTGCACAATTAATGGAGAAAACATACAGGATTACTTGCAAGGAAGGTTTAATGATGCAATCATGACACTGTGCGCAAGAATTAAAGAAAAGGCTCCTGAGTTGTTTGAGAGCAACTGCATTATTGGATTAGAGTCTATGAACGAGCCAAACTGTGGTTACATTGGTGAAACAAATCTCGATGTGATTCCGAAAGAGAGAAATTTGAAATTGGGCAAAACGCCAACGGCATTTCAAAGCTTTATGCTGGGTGAAGGTATTGAGTGCACAATAGATCAATATAAAAGGACATTTTTTGGATTTTCTAAGGGAAAACCGTGCACAATCAATCCCAAAGGCAAAAAAGCTTGGCTGAGTGCAGAGGAAAGAGATGCGATAGATGCGAAGTATAATTGGGAAAGGAACCCTGAATGGAAACCAGACACTTGCATTTGGAAACTCCATGGTGTTTGGGAGATTCAGAATGGTAAACGCCCTGTTTTACTCAAACCAAATTACTTTAGCCAACCTGATGCAACGGTATTTATAAACAATCATTTTGTTGACTATTACACTGGAATTTATAACAAGTTTAGGGAATTCGATCAAGAATTGTTTATTATAATCCAACCGCCGGTAATGAAGCCACCACCCAATTTACAAAATTCTAAAATATTGGACAATAGGACGATTTGTGCATGTCATTTTTATGATGGTATGACACTAATGTATAAGACATGGAATAAACGAATTGGCATAGACACCTATGGACTAGTAAACAAAAAATACTCAAATCCTGCCTTTGCTGTAGTGCTTGGCGAAAACAATATACGGAAATGCATTAGGAAGCAATTATCAGAAATGCAAAAGGACGCTAAATCCATGCTTGGAAAAAAAGTACCTGTATTCTTCACCGAAATTGGTATTCCATTTGACATGGACGACAAGAAAGCATATATTACAAATGACTATTCTTCACAGACCGCTGCATTGGATGCTCTTGGATTTGCATTAGAAGGAAGTAATCTTTCGTACACCTTATGGTGTTATTGCAGTATTAATTCACATATATGGGGTGACAATTGGAACAATGAAGATTTTTCGATTTGGTCCCCGGATGACAAACCACTCTATCACGATACCCGAGCAAAAACTCCTACTCCTGAGCCATCTCCAGCCTCTACTGTGGCTTCGGTATCCACTTCTACATCTAAATCGGGTTCTTCACAACCACCAAGTTTCATAAAACCAGATAATCATTTAGATTTGGATAGTCCCTCGTGCACTTTAAAGAGCGACTTGTCAGGGTTCAGAGCTCTTGATGCTATAATGAGACCATTCCCCATACAAATTCACGGAAGATTTGAGTTTGCTGAGTTTAACTTATGTAATAAATCCTACCTTTTGAAATTAGTTGGTAAAACGACACCTGAACAGATAACTGTCCCTACATATATTTTTATACCACGGCACCATTTTACACCAAGCCGGTTGTCAATTCGTTCATCATCAGGTCATTATACCTATAACACTGACTACCAGGTTCTTGAATGGTTTCACGAGCCTGGCCATCAGTTCATTGAAATTTGCGCAAAATCGAAGTCAAGGCCCAACACCCCTGGAAGTGACACTTCGAATGACTTACCAGCGGAATGCGTTATCAGCTAAACAAAAATTGAACCAAAAGCTATAGTAGTCATATATATATATATACACCCTTTTTATTGTTACAAAAAGATTTCACCATCAGAAATCTAAAGAAGCCGGTTCATCATCATCTTCACGTTCTCTTTTCACTGAACCCAGTTCATTTTTCAAAAGAGAACTCACATATGCTTGGAACTGATTGATAAAAGGTTGTAAAGCTGTTAATGAAACATCATTATTTTTCTCCATTTCTGTTTGAAGATCAATTAGCTTAGGTGCTTTTTCAGGTGCAAAGGATTCATCAATAGGCACACAGACATTCCCCGTAGCAGGATGAATACAAAAAGGGGCCTTTAACAAATGAATTGTTTGCTTTGTAACTTCCACATCCAGCTTCGGATAAAGAGTCATCAATACGAGATCTTCCTTACATTCACGTAACTTAATTATGTGAGAGTCTTGCTTGGGGCCTTTGAAGAGCGATGTAGCTATCTGATCTATATCATTCCACTTCTCTTTGCTTGACCTCCTTGGATTGTCCAGCCAATACTTCTTTAATGAATCAATCAATTGTTTATCATATAATGCAGGCAATAAAGTTTGGATAGCATGTTGGTCATCTTCCCAAGGATTTTGCTCTTCGAGCATAATGCTGACAAAGAAAGGTTTCAATTGCTCCAAAGAACGAGCAAGATGAGGGTGATAAGGCCTCTTCAAAGCCAATCGCTTGTCAGTATTTCTGTCTCTAATCACGTTGACATAATCTAAAACGTTTCTTCGTTGTACATCCGTCAAAGCCCGTGCCCGTTTGTCGCTTACCCAACAATGAGCACCACGTCTACCTGAAAATACCCAGATGAAGTCCTTATAACCAAAATCCTCTCTTAGGGCCGTGTTCGTAATTTTCATTGCCAAAGATATAAATTTCCAGCACTTAGAGCAAACTTGGGCTCCGGAGCAACACGTTCTGAAGGCATCGTAATCATCCATATCAATATCAAACACCAACTCCTTCTCTAAAGCTTTCAATTCGCTTTTTAATAGAGTATCACGTTCTCTTGGCGGTTTGTTATATATGGCACCGATTTCAAATCTGTCTGGGTTGGCTTTTTCTATTTGTGCTTTGAAATCTTGCACAGAGTTAAAAGAATTATACCTTTTGTAAGCACCTGACCTGAACGCCATAGCGAATTCTCTGTTAATCATATCCCTAGAAGGTTTGGGCGAATGATTCAGCCAGTTGAAAATGTGTTTGAATGGATAGAGCGACTTATAGTAGTACTCCATGTCTGAGGAGCTTGGCCCATTAGTCTTTACTGAATTGGTCATGATGTTTATAAAACAGTTTTTTGAGTTGCTAAAACTAATTTTTGCTAGTATTATGGCACGCTTTTCTCTTCAGCTTCAAAGTATTTTTGATTAATTTTTTATCTTTTTGGCGTTATGAAACTTTTCAACTGAAAGAAAACAATAGGTAAAAGTGGCAAAGGGCACTGACCGAGCAACTGTTTCGAAACTCACGCATCATTCACACGTAGGATATAGTAATGGTTGAACCAGCAAGGAAAAAGCAGAGGATTGATCGCGATACTCATCACACTGTGGCTGAACCAGTAACGGAAGCTAAAAATACGCTGTACGTGAGCCAGCTTAATGAAAAAATTAATATGCAACGACTGCGAGTAAACCTTTTTTTGCTCTTTGCTACGTTTGGAGAGGTACTGAAGGTTAGCATGAATTTCAAGAAACAGCGGGGCCAAGCCTTTATCACCATGAGAACCATCGACCAGGCCAGTCTGGCCCAGATTTCATTAAACGGCGAGCGATTCTTTGGTAAGCCTTTGAAAGTTGAGTTCAGCAAGAGTGAAACTAAAACACTATGACTGGCTTAACGCTCTATTCATAGCAGCACGTATATACCGAGAAGAGCTGCCATAGGGGCACATCAAAGTCAAGAGCGCAGAACCAAACCAAAATGTTTATATCCAAACAACCCGGCGTTATAGATGGTCGTCAACGGACAAATAATATCAAGGCATGTATCAATATGGAGTAGATATAGAATCTACAAAAATCTGTAGCAGAAAGAGTCTCCCGAAAAGACATACTGCAGAACGGCCGCTTATTCCTCACTTCAATTGCTTAAATAATACAAAGGGCAAACCACAGAGTACCCCATTGCCAAAAGACGTTTATTACATTTTGGAAGTGATAATTTAGTATATAAGACAGCTTACTATATGATGAATTACAGTGTAGTTCAGCGTTTATATGTGGCTTCGTTTAAAATGATATATATTTCTAGTAAAAGCAAAAATTCACAAATGATAAACAAATCAAAATAAACATCAAAAGAACCGCCAATTGATAAAAGCACAAAGTACCAGGCAGAGTTGTGAAACCGGGCCTCTTCTATTGTACCACACACAAATTTTTCTTTATTTAGGTAGAGGATGAGTCTGGAACCCACACAAACGGTCTCCGGTACGCCGCCGATGCTGCATCAAAGAACACACAAACAAGTATACCCATTGCGGATGGAAACTATCCCAATATTGGAATCCGACTCCAAGGCTACTCTACAAAGCAACGAGCCCACCCAGAAAGATGAGGAGGAGACCGAATATTTTGAGAATAAACAATCCGTGTCGAATTTGAGCCCCGATTTGAAATTCAAACGACACAAGAATAAACATATCCAGGGGTTCCCTACTCTGGGCGAAAGGCTGGATAACCTGCAAGATATAAAAAAGGCCAAGAGAGTGGAGAATTTCAATTCTTCTGCGCCAATTGCTGACGACAATCATAGTGGAGATGCGACTGCAAATGCGACTGCAAATGCGACTGCAAATGCGACTGCGAATGTTAATGCAAGTGCAATGCCCGCTCCATATATGCCTTATTACTATTACTACCATCCGATGAATGCACCAACTCCTGCAATGATACCATATCCTGGATCACCAATGCATTCGATTATGCCCAACTCCTCATTACAGCCCTTTTATTCGCAACCCACTGCTGCAGGCGGTCCCGATATGACTACTCCCCAAAATATATCTTCATCACAACAATTGCTGCCAGCTCCGCAATTGTTTCCGTACGGATCATTCCATCAACAACAACTTCAGCAACCACACTACATTCAACGAACAAGGGAAAGGAAAAAATCAATCGGAAGTCAGAGAGGTAGAAGATTGTCTATGTTAGCATCTCAAGCTAATGGGGGAAGCACTATTATATCTCCGCACAAGGATATTCCTGAAGAGGATTTTTACACCGTGGTTGGAAATGCGTCTTTTGGTAAAAATTTACAAATACGACAGCTTTTCAACTGGTGTTTAATGAGATCTCTGCATAAATTGGAGTTGAAGGCTAAAAACCAAGAGGAAGAAGGGGAACTTGAACATCTGACCAAAAAATCCAAGCTCGAATCAACAAAGGCAGAAACTGATTATGTGGATCCCAAACGTCTGGCTATGGTGATAATAAAAGAGTTTGTCGATGATCTTAAAAAAGATCATATTGCGATAGATTGGGAAGATGAGGAAAAATATGAGGATGAAGATGAGGAGAAGATTCTGGATAATACTGAAAACTACGATGACACGGAACTGCGACAACTGTTTCAGGAAAACGACGACGACGACGACGACGACGATGAGGTGGACTACTCGGAAATACAGAGGTCTAGACGTAAATTTAGTGAAAGGAGAAAAGCCCTACCGAAAGAACCAAAAAAACTATTACCTAATAGCAAAAACGTGGAAAACACAAAGAATCTTAGCATTTTAACGAGCAAGGTGAACGCGATCAAAAATGAAGTGAAAGAATGGGCAGTCACTTTAGACACTTCGAGACCAGATCTTGAATGGCAAGAATTGACTTCATTCTCATCACAACCACTGGAACCGTTGTCGGATACAGAAGAGCCAGACCTTGCGATTGCAGATGTTGAGACAAAGTTAGAAACAAAAGTCGATGAGCTAAGGTACCAGTCGCATATATTAAACTCGCACTCACTAGCCTTAAACGAAATAACAAATTCAAAAGTGAATAAATTGAACATAGAAACAATGAGAAAGATCTCAAGCGAAACGGACGATGACCACTCACAAGTGATTAATCCTCAACAGCTGTTGAAGGGATTAAGTTTATCTTTCAGTAAAAAACTGGATTTATGAAATAAAAGAAAAAATCAAAAAAAAATCGGATACTTCTGCATATGTAACATTACACAGTCATACATTTATATATACATATATATACATATTAATGTATTTGAAAAAGCAAAAGAACCATTCTATCCTTAGTTAAAGGGCGAATCAGTAGCAGCGCTACCACTATTGTTATTGTTTTCGTTTGCTGTCATGGTATCGTGGTGGTAAATAATACTTTCTTGAAGTGATAATGTTGATGACGATGCTGCTGAAGGGCTACCCATATCTAAAGATTTGAACAGCTGGAGTGGGCGTTCCAATAACCCATTTGAATGTTCATTGTATACCTGTAATCTTGTCATATGACTTTTCCAGACGGAGCTATTATCTGCTAATAAAATTATCCTGTCACGGGCAACATGTTCAATAAGCGTACACCATACGTGAGACAATTGTTCAATGCATTTATCGTAGTAGTAATTATTACTAGCTAATTCAAATCTGGGCAATTTGATAACTAATTCCGTGCAAATGTCTAAGAATTTTAATGATGCGTGCAAATTTTCCAAACGTGGTGGAATGTTATCCAGTATGAAATCCACCAAACAGTTTAAGAACTCCAGAATTTGAGGTTTCATTCTCACGAAAGCATAGTCATCTAATTTATTACTCTCATAAGACCTATTGTAAGGTATGCTCTGGTAAACGGCTTCTGATTTTTGTTTCAACATGTCCAGACACTTTTGTATACTGAAGTCTAATCCGATGACTCTCGTATGTACGCTTTGTTGTATTTCTGGATGTTTTGTCATCAAATCCACCAACAACTGCTGTAATTGGTTCTTGTTCATTAGTTCCATGCCTCGTTGCAAGGGCAGAGGCTGCCCTCTGATGAGCGATCCTGGCTGAGGCCTCCTCTTGGAGACGCCCCCATATTTCATCACATTCTTGTTACGAGGTAGTTCTTCCTCTTCTTGCTCCTCGTTGGCATACCGCCTTTTTTGTTTCACTCCAGCAGTTGGAATCATTACATTGCCTGTGCCTTGTGAACTGACTGTACTCTGTGTTATTTTACTGCTGGGTTTAAAACCCCATTCAAACCCCATCATAATGCTATACTGTCCTGTGTTTGTTGCTTTTGCCAGGTACCTTCGAACACACTAAGTGAGAATACTTGGTTAAGTATATTTTTAAGTAAGAAATTCCCACTCGCCGCATTATCACCCGCCCGCCGTTTCTTTTTCTGGCAAAATTTTCACTATGAATAACTAAAGAGATACATTCGATGGGCTTTAGATGAGGCCTTTTGAAGACCAAAACAGCACCAAATAGCGACACATTAAGCGTAATGGAACCTCAAGAAGAGTTTATAACTACCGAAGAAGTTGAGCAGGAGATTGTGCCCACTGTGGAGGTCGAACAAGACGTTCCCGTTGATATTGAAGGAGAGAATGACGACGATGATGAAATGATGAATGATGATGAGGAAGCTTTGGAGGTCGACATGTCCAACAACTCGCTTACCTATTTCGATAAGCACACAGACTCCGTGTTTGCCATTGGCCATCATCCTAACCTGCCGCTAGTATGTACCGGTGGGGGTGATAACTTGGCACATCTTTGGACATCACATTCACAGCCACCCAAGTTTGCTGGCACTCTAACCGGTTATGGCGAATCTGTGATTTCATGTTCTTTCACTTCTGAAGGGGGCTTCTTGGTCACTGCCGATATGTCGGGGAAGGTTCTTGTACACATGGGTCAAAAAGGTGGCGCTCAGTGGAAGTTGGCATCGCAAATGCAAGAAGTCGAAGAGATTGTTTGGCTGAAAACTCATCCCACTATAGCAAGGACGTTTGCGTTTGGTGCAACTGATGGATCTGTTTGGTGCTACCAGATTAATGAGCAGGATGGTTCTTTGGAACAGTTAATGTCTGGTTTTGTACACCAGCAAGATTGCTCTATGG
The DNA here is from genome assembly GCF_000146045.2 of Saccharomyces cerevisiae S288C. Lineage (NCBI taxonomy): Eukaryota > Fungi > Ascomycota > Saccharomycetes > Saccharomycetales > Saccharomycetaceae > Saccharomyces > Saccharomyces cerevisiae. Next base: position 379,105 of record NC_001141.2, read on the forward strand.
GTGAATTCATTAACACCGACAAGGGTGAAAATACGCTGGAATTAGTCACTTGTTCTTTGGATAGCACTATTGTGGCATGGAATTGCTTCACTGGCCAACAATTATTTAAGATCACACAGGCAGAAATCAAGGGATTAGAAGCTCCATGGATTTCCCTATCATTAGCTCCGGAAACTTTGACCAAGGGTAACTCGGGTGTCGTGGCATGTGGGTCCAACAATGGTCTTCTGGCAGTAATTAATTGTAACAATGGCGGTGCGATTTTACATTTATCTACAGTGATTGAACTAAAGCCAGAACAAGACGAATTAGATGCCTCCATTGAATCCATTTCTTGGTCATCCAAATTCTCCCTTATGGCCATTGGCCTTGTCTGCGGTGAAATACTCTTATATGATACAAGTGCATGGAGAGTAAGACACAAGTTTGTTCTCGAAGATTCTGTTACAAAACTTATGTTTGATAATGATGACTTATTCGCATCGTGTATCAATGGTAAGGTTTACCAGTTTAATGCAAGAACTGGCCAAGAGAAGTTTGTTTGTGTGGGCCATAATATGGGGGTTCTTGATTTTATATTACTGCATCCTGTGGCAAATACCGGCACCGAGCAGAAGAGAAAAGTAATAACTGCAGGTGATGAAGGTGTATCTCTGGTGTTCGAGGTACCAAACTGATAGATAGTCGCGTATACATAAATAACAAAAAAACAAATTCAATAACATAAAATAAAAATACTTTTACATACAGAAGAAGAAACTTTATATATTCGACAAAGGAAAATGTAAAAAAAAAAAACACATTATTTTAAAAGAACTGCGCTCATTATCGTCGTTAACGATTTTATTATTACATGTTGAACGTTACATTGTCTTTTTGTCCCGATAGGTTGAAAGCTGAAAAAGTATAATGGGTCAGAATCTGACAGTTCCGGTAAGTTCTTTGGGGATCCTTCTCTTAGTCCCGGTACCTTTAATTTGCTCCATGTATCTTTTAGCAGCTGCTCTACCGAAGCGCAGAATCAATTTTCTAAAAAACAACCCACAAGCATTACACAGGCAAGCAGCACCGTTAGGGCCCTCCCTCCATTGTAATGAAGTCTTAATCTCTCCACATTGCCCACATGTCCTAGTAATGCCCGTTCTTGGTCGAGCAGGCTGAGAGTCAGCGTTCCTAGGGAGGCCATGTTGTGCCTCTGATCCGCTATTCAACAGCAATTGAACGGGGACTTTTTTGAAGGCTGTTCCGTTTGAAATCACAATAGGCAACTTAGTGGACATAGCGACCCTGTAATGTTATGTTTCTAGCTAGGAACAGAAAGTGCCAGCTTTTTGAGCAGTTAAAGAGTAAAATGTTTATGTGGTTTCACGGACTTACATGTGAAAGACTAGCCTGGCGCTATCTAAATTCATGATGAAACTCGATGGCCCTTTCCATGGCACAAAAATCTTGACACATGGATGTGCGCGGCGGCGGTAACCGCACCAAGGAAAAAAGGGTCCAATGCCAAGAAATAATAAAACGGACCCTTTTTTCTTTTTTTTTGAAATAAAATTGAAAGAGAAATGCAAACACTTTTCAGGTTTGAAAAGAAAAGAAAACGTCAAGAATCTTACGCCAAAAGTGCCTAAGATTCAAGTATCTCTGAAAGGCGTACCATTTTCAACAAGGGGCATAGGTGGCCGCAAACTAGGATAATTGACAACTTAGTTTCATATTGACAATGTCATCGCAATTGAGGAGATAGCCATAATTCGGGAGGGTACAAAACCTGACCTGCTAGTGTTCAACTAATGCATCATGGGTACTATAGAGAGCATTCTAGTGGTAGAAAAAAAAAAAAAAACAAACTTTAAACCGGGTAATATAAACTTCTCATATGGCTTTTCTCCAGGGAAAGAAAGGGAAGGGATACTTCAATGACGAAGGCTTAGATGACAAGCTAATACAGAAAGGGAAAGGAGCAGGGCATCGGAAGGAAATGTTGCATTTGGAAGATGACAATGGACGACAAAGGTCAGTGATAGCGAATTTGCAGAAATTCGTTTATTGCTGCCTGTACTTGAGGTTTATCAAAGATGGATCATTATTCTTGATCCTCCTGGGGTGGATAATTTCATCGCTCTGTGATTTCATTCAGGAATTGACACTCAGGTACCTGAAGAAGAACTATTTAGAGGTGGGCCGCGACAATGATCAGGAAGATGATGAAAGTCTTGCCATCAGAGGGTTAGAAACACCTATTGTAAGAATGATAATAAACAAAGCCATACGATATTACCAAGGCCTAATACTTCTAGAAACAGCGTACTGTATAGTATACCACATTAGGCTAGACGTATCGAGAGACATATGTTCCAAACCGTACGGATTTGTGATAATGCTTTTGATAAGGGAATTTACTTGTCCGGTACCCACAGCGTTTCCTAGCAAGCTACTTCTGGTACTACTCGATATTTTATTACTTTTCTGCCAGATTGTAATAATAAACGGCTCACTGAGCTCGAGTCTTCAGAACGTGAAACTTATTGTCAAGGAGTTGAATGCAGAAGAAGAGGGCGCACTCAACATTCTCAAACTTAATACCTGGCACATGGATGCAACCGGACCGGAACTCATAGTACTCAAGAATCATGACAAGTCGATTCCTCAACAGGCAGACGGGGATGACGCTACAGAGATCACTCCTCTACTGAATATCGCCGAATAAATTCAAGAAAGGAAAAGAAAAAAAATTACCAAAATGAAAAGAACGGAAAAAAAAGATGAACAGAAAATAAAACAATACGTGGTTCTTCTACTGTCCTTCCCACATCGCCGACAGAGAAAAGACAAGCAAAAAGATGGGCAAGAAAGCACACGGAGGAAAGATGAAACCTGAGATCGACGAAAATGGTACTCTGCTAGTACCGCCACCAAGGACGATTGCGAACCAGGACCATTTCCATAGATTAAACTACCTCTACCAAATATCCGCTTACCAAACAAGAGCAAGACAGAAAGCAAGAACAGACGCACATACGCCTTTGGCACGCAATTATATCAAATCAATGGACCTAATTAGTAAGAAAACCAAGACATCACTGCTTCCTACGATAAAGAGAACAATTTGTAAAAAATGCCATCGGTTGTTATGGACCCCAAAAAAACTGGAAATCACATCCGACGGAGCGCTTTCGGTAATGTGTGGGTGCGGTACCGTTAAACGTTTTAATATTGGCGCCGATCCTAATTACAGGACCTACTCGGAGCGGGAGGGTAATCTACTAAATTCTTAGGGTTATTGGTAGGGTTTTGGACCAATGTTTTGAGCAGGACAAAAATGCGGAGTTTCCAGATTTTCTTTAAGAGCCGACCCCCCACCCCCTTGCCCCTATACATGGGGTACGTGCCTGTATTTTGAGGGAAAACTACGACATAAAACACAGGGAAAAAAACGAGACGCCCGTTTGAAGAAGGTAATGTAGGATTCCGTCTTGCCAGCATAGCGGATAAACACCGCAAGGAGGTGTTGTGGTCGGTAATGAGTGGCACGAGGTGTTTGCTAGGCGTCGGACTACCAGTTGATGTGACTGCTACGGAAACTTTGACTCATGATGAACAAGGACCAGGTGTAGAGCCAGGACCGTGTTCGCGAGGAAGTTCTATAGATGGTCTGCTGCCCTCGTTGCTCGGTCCACATGATGATGTGGATGACGATTCGGCGGCTTTTCACAAGTACATGACACTATCGCGAGATGGCGCAGGCGCCATCCATGCTCCGTCATTAGTCGAAGACGCCTCAAGGAACGACGACGACGACGATGATGAAGACGACGACGACAGTTCCATGTCGCGAGACCTATCCAAGGCTCTAGATATGTCATCGTCATCATCGTCCAGCCCGCGCGTTCAAAGTCGGCGGCACCGTAGTTCTGTGAGCGCAATATCTGCAATCTTACACCAAGGAAAATCTGGCCGCGAAGACATAACTGGAAGCCTTAGCGTTCCGGCAGAACAAGAAAAACTCAGTTTTCTTGCCAAAGCCTCGAGTATTTTCTTTCGAAGGAACAGTATGCCCAGAGACAAACATACGCATTCAGTATGTCCCGCTAGCCGCCCAGATTCCGAGAGATTTATCGTCACATCTGCAGCCGCGCAGTCTTTACGCCGCCAACAACAACTGGAAGACGCTCAGTACGCTCGAGTTATTACAAACTTTCGTACTATAGGATGGTGCTCTCCCAGCGAGATAGAGTCTGTGGAATATAAACGGTCCTTGATCAATGCGGAGTGGGACGAAAAGATCTCGCTTTTGTCTCACGCGCAATGCTATAAATAATAAATATACATATATATATATTTATATGTAGATAGATGTGTGTATATATATGCTAGGTAAAGAAACGGAAAAATCGAAAAATCGAAGTTGGAGAGGAAAAACAAGACATCAGGCCCGCACGTTTCGCGGGCTACCTGCCCATGTTCCGTCTCTTAATGTCATTCAACAATTTCAAAGACTTAATCTCGTTAATGTCATTGAGCTTTGCTTTCCAAAACTCATTTTCCTTGTTCAATTGCTCTATACGATCGCGAAGTTTGTTGATTTGCGTGTTTAAGTTCTGCAGCTTATTCATGTTCTCAAAATTCTTTTGTTTCTTGCGAATGCGGAACCGCTGCGACGCCTCTGTGTTCTTTCTTCTCCGCTCTTGCTTAATCTTATCCAGTTCGTTAGAAGTGCTCACGGGAGCTTCCTCTTCTTTTACAACAACTGCTGTTGTTGCGGCAACCTTCCCCTTTCTCGGCTCGCGGAGCTTCTTAAACTGCGAGACATCCTGGCCATTATTTATCATGCTAATGAGCTCCTCCGCGTTGCCACTGCTAACCAGCAGCAATGATAGCAAGCGCGAGCCCAGCTCTGAATCGCTTGATATCAGGTTCTGTAGATGTTCCGAAAGATTGTTCACGTTCATACCCTTCCTGCTTGCAATGTCAATGTTTGTTGATTTCTTTTCCCACCCTTGTTTCGCACTCATATTGACGAACAAAACAATTTGTCTTCGTAACTACCACTGGTTATAAATAGTTAAATTCAAGTTACCTCGTGTTCTTAGTCATTGGCTGCCCGGCCTTGACTCACGCCAGTGACCTACAACTATGGCGTTTCCGCTTCCCGCCCAAAACTGTGGTGTTAGAAAGTAGAAAAAGGTGAAAAAAGCGAAACCTAAAACCAAAAAAAAAAAATAAGTCACGTGCACTCAGTACCCCTTCTATTGTATTTTAGTTTACCTATTGGGCCGGGCGGGCCCCACAACTGTGGCATCTTTCAGATCATTTTTTTCCAGAATGCATGGAACTGACGAGTGAACTTTTATTCCACGGAAAAGGACAAAAAGGTGCAGTAATGGAATGGTCTTTTTGCACGGCAGTGATGTCGCTATCATATCAATCACTGAAAGTGAAGTTAACCATATTACAACAAGTTCACACAACATAAACAGTGTAACTAGCATATTATCACAGTCATGGCTCTACCTCTGATAAAACCTAAGGAGTCTGAGGAAAGCCACCTCGCTCTTTTGTCCAAGATCCACGTGTCCAAAAATTGGAAACTGCCTCCAAGGTTGCCCCATAGAGCAGCTCAGCGGAGGAAAAGAGTTCATCGACTTCACGAAGATTACGAAACTGAAGAAAATGATGAGGAGCTACAGAAGAAAAAACGGCAGAATAGAGACGCCCAAAGGGCCTACAGAGAACGCAAAAACAACAAGTTGCAAGTGCTGGAGGAAACCATAGAGTCACTGAGTAAGGTCGTTAAAAACTACGAAACGAAACTAAACCGCCTCCAAAATGAACTTCAAGCGAAAGAATCGGAAAATCATGCCCTTAAACAGAAATTGGAGACCCTTACTCTGAAACAAGCCTCTGTGCCTGCTCAGGACCCTATCCTGCAGAATTTGATCGAGAATTTCAAACCAATGAAGGCGATACCTATTAAGTACAATACCGCTATCAAGCGCCACCAGCACTCGACAGAACTGCCTAGCTCTGTCAAATGCGGCTTTTGTAACGACAACACTACTTGCGTTTGTAAAGAACTGGAAACAGATCACCGTAAAAGTGACGACGGTGTGGCCACAGAACAGAAGGATATGTCGATGCCACATGCAGAGTGCAATAATAAAGATAACCCCAATGGGCTCTGTAGTAATTGTACTAATATCGACAAATCATGTATCGACATCCGGTCCATCATCCACTGAAGAGAGAGAACTTCTTAATACTTATAAATACGTCATTGAACAGCTCAACTTTTGTAACGTCAAAAGAACGCACATGAAAGGAGTGACATTGCTTTTTTCTTTGCAAGTTTATTACTGTGGTTATGTGTAAAGAATTAGTTCATGGACATTGGCCGCAGAGTGCAAAAGCGTTTTGGACACCCCGCCTTTGGTGTTCTCGCCGCCATATTTTGAGACGTTAGTTTCCGACGAATTGAGCTGAAGCGGTGGACATTATCTCAAGGTACCGCTTACTATGCCTATACATTCCTGCAATTTTTTTTTTTTTTTTTTTGATAAGTATTACTGGGTAATGGGAAGTATAATCACTAGGCATATTATTTTTGACGCAGAGGAGTGGCAGCCTGTCTACTATGTAAATGTAATGGTAGAACCGTTATTATAACGTAAAATAGATCGTACATAAGAAAAACTGGACGCAAACCATTTAAATCTAAATGCGAATATGCGTACTGATTATTAACATGATACCATAATTTAGATCTTTCCTTTTGAAAGTCGTGTCAAATTCTAGTATTGGCGGATGAGATCCTAATGTGCTAAACAATAGAGATAATGGGATCCCCGCAAATTTCATTTTTAAATTGCTTTCCTCTTCTGAGTTGAACACGAATTTTTGAGAATCTAGCTGTAGTTAGACGTTACGCAAAAGAAGCTTTGGCGCAAGCAAATCTCCTTCCATACTGGTCTCCTTTACGGCTGTACGAACACTACCGTAGTGACAAACTGAAAAACGAGGATTTGGTGAGCAGTCTGGAACAGGTAGATGAATCATAAAGCGCAGCAACCATCCTCGAACTGATGACAGTACGACTTTTCTCCAAAATAGATATAAAGAAAGGCTGGTTATTCGTGGAGAGTTCAGTCCTCCGTATCTAACCTTGATGAATTAAAACTCAGGCCAGAACAATCTCTTTAACAGACCTCCATACATACTCTCGGAGCTATATTTTAGTGCGATCAAACTGCGAATAGAATAAAGCAGACGCAAGAGGCAAATTACAAACTCTTGCGCTTCCTTTTTAGCGAGCTTGTTAAAGTAGGGTCTGAACGAGAGGCTGTCACAATTGCGTTGCGTTATGCAAAGGATATAACACGGTGCTGAAGTTAAACTGTGAAACTATACAAGTGGAGGACCCTTTGAGTTTTCTGTAGATAAAAAGGAGAATGTTTCAGAAGAGCGTCAGAGATCTCGAATGACAGATCGGTGGCTACCACGAAATCTTATAGGCGTTTCTCTGGGCTCCCTAGTTACGTATAGCGCTGACGTAGTTTAGAAGGGCGCGCGCATTTTTTCTATTGTTGCCTCTTTTCTCGCTAGCTGGCTTTTAGCATCATGTTCTGCGGATATTATTCTCCGCCCGGAAGGTTCGTGGAAGGCCTAGAATGAGATCTATCAATAACGCTACGCAGATTTCTAATGTTACATGTCACGTCGATCTGACATATATCTCCGTCAGGTTCGATCCAGACTCTCTGCGCGCGTACCAAGAGCTTTTTGTTTCAATAGGAACGGAATTTCCTTTATTGAATGTGGCAACGAACTGCGGAGGGTTATTAGCTTCTTGACACTTTCTTCGTCCATTACGTAGACCTAACGTTGAAAAGGAGACCTCGAAGAAATTTTAACTCTTGGCACCTCAGAATAAACAAGGTCATCTAGTGCGATGGCAATGCTTCAAAGTAAATGGAGAATTTCGAAGGCTAGCGTCTCTAGATAAATCTCAGCCTAACCCTTTTACACGAAGTTTTCCCAACAAAAAAAAAAAAAAAAAAAAAAAAAAAAAGAAGGGCGGTTGTCTTTGGCATATCGCGAAAATAATAGATCTTATCAAGGGGTTTTTAAGTCATCCTCTGATTATTGGAAGTCATAATCACGTTCAATGGTGGGAGGCCTTCGGAAAAGAAAAGAAAAGAAAAGAAAATTTTCTCAATCTGAAACAGTCTCTTGTTTACGTTACACTGGCAATTTTAACGGCGAGACTCATCTGAAAAAAGCTATTCGACTTAGTCCTGTGTTTTTCATTACAGATAATCCTGATCAACGGGTGTACGTTTTTCCATTTTAGGTCAGTATCCTCCCTCTGTGTTTCAAACTAAGTATAAGCGCCCACCCTAATTCGCTCGTATCCTTGTGTCAACTTCTTTGCTGCTCTGCAGCTGTAAACAGTTTTTGCGATAAGCCTCACATATGTCAGTGCTGTAAATACCGGAAATAGAAAGTCACTGTGGTCTGTACCCTCATTTGATTTACGCGGTTAGAAAAGTGGAAACTCTTTCTTAACCGTGTAAATCAAGTATGTCATTTCAGGAAACTTCCTCAATTCTTGGCGTACTATATTGAGTTGCCAATGTATGAGAGTGGTCGATTTCAATCGGCAACATTCTATCTCGCAATTACGCAATAAAAATTGACATGGTATGTTATTTTCATCCTTCGGATTTTTCAAACCATTCTGTTATAAGAGATATGTACCATCAATCGCCGACAGCGATACCCTCTTTAACCTCTAGTAAGAAGGACCCGGCACTTATTGTAATACGTTTAGGGGAAGTAGGTAAATCTGGACCGGTAATACGGCATAACGATCCATTTCGGACATCGGGGACATTTCTTTTTTTTCCTTTATTATTTTTTTTTTCTAATGTCCTTACGAATTTCAGGCTCTAACCTTATTTCTTATTAGGACGTGTACTCATTGCCATCGCAACAATAAAAATAAAACATTAATAAAAAATTAATTAGAGCCTGTAACATAGAGATCAACGCTACTGTAGCGTTAGAAGGACAGTGAGAGAGTGGCATGACAATTAAAGTTTCTTCCGATTACTTCATGTCATCTGCATTACAAAGGAAGGAAAGATGTTTCGAATTATTTCCCCTTTAAGGTATTTTTGATGTGAAATTTGACCCCATACTGTGAAAATCAACTGCTAAGAACTCTGTGATCTTCTAAGATAAAAAGGCGGGCCCCTTTTTTCTTCTATATCTATTTATTATCTAAATATGCTTACATAAGCAAAATATACCGGGGTAGTTAGTGCACGCGGGGAACTACCTCTTTCTTACCGGATCTTGCCGCATCCTTTTTTCTGTTCATTCTCAGAAAAAAGAGGCTTTTTTTCGTGAATACAGTCCGAAGAGCACTAGAATTTCGGACCGAAATTAGTAATATCTTCTGTACGAAAAAGGAAGACCCCTTTTCGTACAGAAGCCTTGGTCAATCAGAACAGGCAACGTTGTTTTTTCTACTCCGGAATTTTCTGAGCGAAGACAATCGGCCCTGAAGAGAGGATCAATCGTGGAAATCTACATCGTCCTCAAGAATTTCTAACGAGACTTCATGTCAAAATTTAACTTTTTTAGCTTTTTTTTAAGGTTGGCCCGCCAAAATCGTAAGTCTCGGTGCTCTGTTTAGGAAATAAAGAAGAGAAACGTCACCTAAAAAGTTTAAATTGAAGATGTCGTTCTATCTCGCGAATCTTAAATGAAAGACAGAGTGGGTTGATGACACTAGCGGACTTGTCATTAAATAACCCATGATATCTAGGCACATTAAGGTTAGCGTGGGGGGACGCGAATAATATAAGCATTACTCCAGTAAACTCACATAGAAAGAAGGAAATATTCTTTGTTCAAAGAGCAAAGGTGCCTGTAAAGATCCTCTTATTCATCAAAGCCTGGTCGAAGATTATTAGTTGTGCCAAGGCAATATCAGGTTTATTAATCTTTTAGGAAAAATGTAAGGTTGTTACGTCTCTTTCCGTCTCGCGGAAAAACATTTTTACTCAAGCCGTCCGTGGGATGATTTTTGGTGGTTATCATTTTCCAAGACTCCAGACAAAAGAACGTGCAGGCGCTTGGCAAAAAGAAAAAAAAAAAAAGCGAGAGGGAAAAGTGGCGCGGTGCCAATACTACCGGTACTTGTTCTTGAATAAGCTATCAGATGGTCAAAATAGGGCTAGAAGAAAAATGGTAAAATAAAGTAAAAAAAGGTAAAAGATAATTTTTGAAGAACTAAAAAATATGTAAATGAATATGTATTCTACGGGTAGTTTTCTGCCTTACAAAATTATGGCAGCGAAAACAGAATGGTGGAAGAAAGTAAAGAGGGTATCGAAATAATATCTTAATTTAAGAATGAAAACATCGTAATGAAGAAACGAACATGTTGGAATTGTATCATTAGAATACAACTGGAAGAGCGAGTAGCAACCACATAAAGTTTCCAAGAACCTTGATATTAGCAGCACCTTGGTAAGTACTCGAGATAGAAGGAACAGAGTATGTAGCGACTGCAGAACCAGAAGCAGATTGTAGTGGACCAGTTAGAGATGGAGATGTGACAACGGGAGCCACGCTAGAAGCAGAAGCTGTTGTAGCTAGTTGGGATGTAGTCTTGATTGAAATAGGGTTGGTTGCTGTGGCCACAGTTTCGTAATTCTTGGCACCATTTGAACCTGGAATCAAAGTGGTTATGTAAGTGGTTGGGATGGACTTGGTTGTGTAACCAGTTGTTGTTTCGCCAGCGGAGTTAGTACCAACAGATGACTCAGTGGTAATAACTGTGGTTGGAATAGCCGTCGTGACAGGGGTGGTAGCCGAAGGTGCAGTGTTTTCGCCTGCGCTTGCAGAACTTACGATAGTCTTAGCAGAGCATACAGATGTAGTTTCACCGGCAGCGTTTGTAGCAGCAGAACATTCAGTAGTGGTTATTGTAGTTGGTACGGCATTAGTGGCAGGAGTTACTGGTGCACTTGGAGCCAAAGTGGTTACATAGGTGGTTGGTACAGACTTTGTTGTGTAACCAGTTGTCGTCTTACCAGCGGAGTTAGTACCCGTAGAGGATTCAGTGGTAACAACGGTGGTTGTGACAGCTGTTGTAACAAGGGTGGTAGCTTCAGTAGTGTATTCGCCAGTACCAGTTGAACAAGGAACAGTGGTTGTGACAGTCTTTGGAGAGCATCCAGAGGTAGTTTCACCGGCAGAGTTTGTACCTGTAGAGCAAACCGTAGTAGTAATAGTGGTTGGGGTGAAATTGGTAACCGTAGTGACTGATGGAGTTGGAGCAATTGTGGTTAGGTAAGTGGTTGGAATGTTTTTGGTGACAAATGTAGTTGTAATTTCACCACCTGGTTTTGTACTAGTAGAATACTCAGTAGTAACGACGGTGGTTGAGACAACTGTAGTTACAGGTGTGGTAGGTGAAGTGGTTGTTGATTCCGAGGCGGTTTCGCTTGGACTGGTTGAACATGGAACAGTAGTTGTAATGGTCTTTGGAGAGCATCCAGAGGTAGTTTCACCGGCAGAGTTTGTTCCTGTAGAGCAAACTGTAGTAGTAATAGTGGTTGTTGATGATGTAGTGACAGAAGTCGTAGTTGTAGTTGGAACAGTAGTTGTAACGGTCTTTGGAGAGCATCCAGAGGTAGTTTCACCGGCAGAGTTTGTTCCTGTAGAGCAAACCGTAGTGGTAATAGTGGTTGTTGATGGTGTAGTGACAGAAGTCGTAGTTTTAGTTGGAACAATGGTAGTTTCGGTTGTAGAAGAAACAGAGGTTTCTGTTTGACTGCCAGGGTATTTGGATGATGATGGAGTGACAGTAGTGCCAGTAGAAAAGCTTTCAGTAGTAGAGCTGAATGGAATTGAAGATGGAGCGGAGGAAGTGATGTTGCTAGAGGAAGATGGGGTTGGTACTGGTGCTACAGAGCTTTCAGTGGTGGAGCTGGATACTGGAGCAGAAGAGCTTTCAGTAGTAGAGCTTGATGGGGTTGGTACTGGAACAGAAGAGCTTTCAGTGCTAGAGCTGAATGGGGTTGAAGATGGAGCGGAGGAAGTGATGTTGCTAGAGGAAGATGGGGTTGGTACTGGTGCTACAGAGCTTTCAGTAGTAGAGCTTGATGGGGTTGGTACTGGAGCAGAAGAGCTTTCGGTAGTAGAGCTGGATGGAGTTGGCACTGGAGCAGAAGAGCTTTCAGTAGTAGAGCTGGATGGAGTTGGTACTGGAGCAGAAGAGCTTTCAGTGGTAGAGCTGGTTACTGGAGCAGAAGAGCTTTCAGTAGTAGAGCTGGATGGAGTTGGTACTGGAGCAGAAGAGCTTTCAGTAGTAGAGCTGGATGGAGTTGGTACTGGAGCAGAAGAGCTTTCAGTAGTAGAGCTGGATGGAGTTGGTACTGGAGCAGAAGAGCTTTCAGTGGTAGAGCTGGTTACTGGAGCAGAAGAGCTTTCAGTGGTAGAGCTGGTTACTGGAGCAGAAGAGCTTTCAGTAGTAGAGCTGGATGGAGTTGGTACTGGAGCAGAAGAGCTTTCAGTAGTAGAGCTGGATGGGGTTGGTACTGGAGCAGAAGAGCTTTCAGTAGTAGAGCTGGATGGAGTTGGTACTGGAGCAGAAGAGCTTTCAGTGGTAGAGCTGGTTACTGGAGCAGAAGAGCTTTCAGTAGTAGAGCTTGATGGGGTTGGAGCTGGAGCAGAAGAGCTTTCAGTAGTAGAGCTTGATGGAGTTGGTACTGGAGCAGAAGAGCTTTCAGTAGTAGAGCTTGATGGAGTTGGCACTGGAGCAGAAGAGCTTTCAGTGGTGGAGCTGGTTACTGGAGTAGAAGAGCTTTCAGTAGTAGAGCTGGATGGAGTTGGTACTGGAGCAGAAGAGCTTTCAGTGGTAGAGCTGGTTACTGGAGCAGAAGAGCTTTCAGTGGTGGAGCTTGATGGGGTTGGAGCTGGAGCAGAAGAGCTTTCAGTAGTAGAGCTGGATGGAGTTGGTACTGGAGCAGAAGAGCTTTCAGTGGTAGAGCTGGTTACTGGAGCAGAAGAGCTTTCAGTAGTAGAGCTGGATGGAGTTGGTACTGGAGCAGAAGAGCTTTCAGTGGTAGAGCTGGTTACTGGAGCAGAAGAGCTTTCAGTAGTAGAGCTGGATGGAGTTGGTACTGGAGCAGAAGAGCTTTCAGTGGTAGAGCTGGTTACTGGAGCAGAAGAGCTTTCAGTGGTAGAGCTGGTTACTGGAGCAGAAGAGCTTTCAGTGGTAGAGCTGGTTACTGGAGCAGAAGAGCTTTCAGTGGTAGAGCTGGTTACTGGAGCAGAAGAGCTTTCAGTAGTAGAGCTGGATGGAGTTGGTACTGGAGCAGAAGAGCTTTCAGTGGTAGAGCTGGTTACTGGAGCAGAAGAGCTTTCAGTGGTAGAGCTGGTTACTGGAGCAGAAGAGCTTTCAGTAGTAGAGCTTGATGGGGTTGGTACTGGAGCAGAAGAGCTTTCAGTGGTAGAGCTGGTTACTGGAGCAGAAGAGCTTTCAGTAGTAGAGCTGGATGGAGTTGGTACTGGAGCAGAAGAACTTTCAGTAGTAGAGCTTGATGGGGTTGGTACTGGAGTAGTAGTCTTCTTAGTGCATGTCTTAGATGTGGTAGTTTTCTTCTTTGTACATGGAGTGGTGTCGTGATGAGGAGGTGTAGGCTTTTCCTTTGTGCATGAGGTAGTGGTTGGGGGTGTAGGCTTTTCCTTAGTGCATGAGGTAGTGGTTGGTGTAGCAGGAGCGGTGGTTGATGATGATGTAGATGACTCGGAAGTGCTAGATGTAGTGGTAGATGACTCGGAAGTGCTAGATGTAGTGGTAGATGACTCGGAAGTGCTAGATGTAGTGGTAGATGACTCGGAAGTGCTAGATGTAGTGGTAGATGACTTCGTACCGCCACAATTATTGTCACAATCTATGTTCCAATAGAAGCCTGGGAAATCCGTTTGAGAGTGGCCTTGATTGTCATAGTTGTTACAACCAGTAGACAAATCAAAAGATGTAGTTCCCCATTGCCAGGAGCTTGCATATTGAGCGGCACTACCTTGCAAATACTCGAATTGAATTTGGAAGTTAGGCATCCACACCTGACAGCTGTTGACATCTTGTGTGGCATAAACTTCAAAAGTGGCTGTGAAATCAGTTGGGTTGTCAATCAAATAGGTATTTTCGTTGTAACCGTATAGTTGGACGGTACCTTTTGGACCAGTGACACCAATGATTTTCAAAGACCATAGATACTTCAGGTCAATATTTTCTTTACCTTTGACATGAATAGTGATTTGGTATGTGTTGTCTTGAACCCAAGAAACGGAAGTCACATCCAAAGTATACTGCATGATATTTTGCTGGTCCATGTGCCAATTGAAGTCTAAGTTGGGACAGCCATTAACGATAGAATTACAGCTAGTTCCTTCGGAGGATCCTCTTGGAACTAGTGCAGTTGGAAAACCCAAAGCCGAGTTAAATAGAAGCGAAAGGACCAAATAAGCGAGTAGAAATGGTCTTTGCATAGTGTGCGTATATGGATTTTTGAGGCCTACAAAAGTATATTTTAATTAGAACCACAACATGACGAGGGATAATAACTGATGAATAGGGTGCTTTTTATACGTTTATTTTAGGAAGCAAGAGATCCTTTTTATCAATTGGGAACCCTTCAACAATTTGTACTGGTAAGTCTATGAGTTATCCGTTCTTGAACTAGAAGAGAGCGCAGTAACGTAAATGCTTGAACATATTTGTTAAGGTAAATAAAACTGCCCTAATTTTTTATTTAATTCGAACACGGACATTCCTCAGATAAGACAAGTCTAACAGTTAATTCAAAGTAGAAAGAGCTTAATTTCTCCGTAAAAGAACGAAGTATATTGCGATGATGCCTTGAATCCCAATTGGTAACTCTATGACATTTTTGTAAAGGTTACCTCATCAGAAGAGAACGGACCTAAAAAGATGACCCACATTTCTCTAGAAACAATCGTACCCTAATAGTTGCTTTAAATTGCTCAGCGGTCAAGAAAACGTATCATAATGTTATTCTATTCTTGAGCAGGCACTTTTAGGGTTGGGCAATGTCCTCAAAGTAAATATTAGTAAACAAACGAATACCTCCAAATCCATTGAATTGAAAATCCATTCCAAGCTCTGCGCTTCCAATTGTTAATCACACCACCGATAGGCAATAGAAGTTCTGTCCGTGAAGATACCGCAGAATGAGTTGTGCCCGTATTGTTGCACCTAATTACGGAATCCCAAGGTATGCGATGTCCCAGTACGACCGTTAAAAAGACAACATGAATGACTGATCTGTTTAAGAGTATAGGCAGAAATAAAAAAGTTTGTGCAATGCCTGACAAAAAAAAGCTAATTTTTCTTTTAAGAAAGAATGTCATTCTTTTACCGCAAAGTTAATTTCTGCCTACAATCACCTTCTAAACGCTCGGACTGATTGCCTTGAGCAATCAGCAGTTCTTTGAAGCCACTGTCGCAACAAAGAAAAAGAAAAGGGAAGTCCATTCTTAGCCCCAAAGAAAAGGATGACAAAAAAAAGAAAAAAAGTTAACTCGTACCAGTAAAGCCTAATTTTGCAGTGATCGCTAGCCCCAGAGAAGGACTAAAGACAAAAAGGACCCACTCGATAGGAAAATAACGGCCGAAACTCTTTGGGCGACATTTTCTTGTTAAGAAAACAGAAGAAAAAAACCTTAATTTGAACTTTCCAGGCACACCCAAAAAGGATTATGCTTATGTAATGCCACATTCCGAGAAACTGAAAGGCAAAAAAGAAAAAGCCTTTTTTTTCCTGCCGCGAAAGTTTAATTTGCCTACCGGCGTTCCTATTGGAGTCAGGAAAAGATCACTAGGAATTACAGCTGTGAGAACATACTCTGGGGCTGGCGTAGGCACACAATCCGGTATTCCTAAAGTTTTGTGGTACAAAACTCCATACCTAAAACATAAAACAAATCTCACCCGTGGATCCTTTTATTCATAATACCCCGTCCTGCACGCCGTGGAACTGAGTCTAAGTTGACAAGGCTACGAATGAATTTTGGGAAATGCATACGAAGAGGACTGAAAAAGTAGCAGGTTTCATGTGGTGGAAATACCGATTAGCGCATTCACATTCGTGTTAGGGTCCGTTTTCCCGCACAGCTTTCGAAATATGAAACAATGTCCGTCTGCGTCAGCAGCTCAGATAAGGAAAAAAGAGATGGTAAAAAACATTCGAGAAAAACAAGTACTGCAGGTGCATGTCCTCAATGCATGCAAGTGACCGTTTTGGGGTGGTGAGAACCATCACTAATTAAACTTTTCCTATTTTTTGTCTTTACAATATTCATTAGTCTTCATTCGCATTGGGTGTTCTACAGAAATGCTGGGCAAATCTGGAGATGGGTTGATACGCTAGCGTTCCTACTTGTAAGGGAGCAAAGATGTTAGATTTTTCTGTTTTGGAATTTTAGCTTTCTGTCCACCTTAGGTGTATGGCTCGGCTCTCGATGAGAATAGGAAAGTATTCCGCACTAACCGATGGGGGGTTGTTCTTACCGTAAAACCACACTTGAAAGCTATACGTAGTTGGAACCCCAAAACGACGGTATGAAATGAGGGATACATTAGGGGACAAAAAGGACTAGTAATTTCTTTGAAATTTGTAATAATAATTCGAAAAGTTGAGCATCCTTAATCTGACATGGCACACAGATGAAAAGGTGTTGAAAGCACTGTAAAAGAGGTTAAGAAATATCCTCTTTTCAACGAGCTTCATTTTGAGTATAATATGTTTATATTTGTCGCTGGCCCTGAGATGCTCAACTGTAAGTAAAACATCGGATGTGTGGATAAAAAGAACATGGAAAACGAGTGCAGCAACGACTATATTTAAAATAGTATCATTCATAATTCGATAGATGGACTTTTCAGCTACTTGTAAACGGCGAAATTGTGTCTAAGTTGTGAATGAGCTTTTCATTTTCATTTGCGTACCGAAGTGGTAAAACTGACGACCTAAAGTACGATATACGGAATAAAGCAAGTTCTAATACTCTCTGCAGTTTGACCAGTGCTACTTGGCGCTGTTCATTCCAATTAGCCGTAAATTTGTGAAATAGATCCCAAGATAATCTCCGTTTTATTTGCTTCCAAAGAGGTTATCTTTTTAATAGTTGGCATTTTCTAGCTTCTTGGTTGCTATAAGGCATAGTTGAAGTGCAGTGAGAGGAAGAGGGGAACTCACGGAAAGAGACTCCTTATACTTTTGTCAACCGGTGTGTTCCAAAATTCGCTAGTTAAACGTTTTATTAGCAGCGGTCCCATTGAGCCAAAACCCCGCTGAGCGTTGCGACACAATCTGATCATACCACATAATCATTGCAGCGCCTACTTTTTAACTTCTAGCAGCCAAATTGTTATTCAGATTTAGTTGGCGGTACGACTCCTTACAGCAGTAAATTATTCGAATTAGTAACAAACGAGTGATTGGTATGTGGAGATAGGAAACGAAGACTGAGCAGAAGCACCCACGCTAAGTAATTGTATTCTTGAATTGGGAGCCTGAAGAATTATGATCAAGCTCAGCATCTTTCCGTAGCGTCTTCGAGAATTTGTCCTGTGAGCGGAAGGTTGAAAGTTATAAATGATGTCTTATTTTTTTGCATGATCTCCCCAGACCCAGATGTCATCTGTAAAGAATTTAGTAGGACAATTGAAGACGCTGTCTTCCAATTGATTCAGCGAAACCTTTTCTTAAGATCATTCATATTCTTGTCAAAACACAGATCAGCGTCATATTATTCTTGTCTCGACATTAGGCCGTAATTTCGTCGAAGAAAAATGATCTATGTCATTGTAAATATCTACAATTCCAGCTATTTACGATAATCACGTTAGAATCTTTTGAATGAATGTCTTTCGATACTTTTCCACGCTTGAAAGTTCGCATTCTTTTGGCGTTTTGTATCCTTATTATTCCAAACTTTGATCCGTTTCAACAACGGAAAAGGGAAAAATGAAAAAGTGCTGGTAAGTGAAAAATTATGAAAACTCGCTAAACGGCGAAGTTTAGATGTGAGACAAGCAGCAATGGAAGTATAGGTTGGTATTGAATATCTGTGGTTACTCTAAAGATGTCTCCGAAGAATATAACAAGGTCGGTGATCCCGGCTATAGATTTGTATTGCCGCAAAGCAAATTTTAAAACTCTAAAATCATTGTCGATGATCCTAGGTAGTAAAAAAGAATGGTATGACACTAAAAAGGCGCCATTGAGAACCTTTTTGGTCTCTCGATGTGGCATTTTCGAGCAGTTGAGGGGTCGTCTCGTTGAAGATGGCAAAGTCAACTTGTTTAGTGTTTTCCTGACAAACGACTCATTTTCTTTTTGCAAGATGACCGTTGATGATAAGTTCAACACTAGCTTGGTCGATTGGCAAAAAATACCCTTTGACAGTACATTTGCAACTGACAGAAGACAGAATATCAGTTTACTACCTGTTGATACACTGTTTGCAACTGAAAAGATCATATCGATTCTTGGTGTATCTCCTAATATGACGAATCTTGTTTCTATAGAAAGAGAGCGATCAGACCTGGTGGATTTTAATTGTAAACTGCAATCAAACATCCTAGAACACCTACTATACGCGAAATGCCAAGGAGTGTACGTAACTTCTACCAATGAAAAAGCTCGTTTGCTTGCAGCTGTCTGCAATCCTGAATTCATTGACACCTTCTGGTGCGAATTGACTCCCATAAGAGTCTCATTAAAGGAAAACCCTTCCATTTCTGTACCTCGAGAATATCAGATGTACGATCCGGTGGTACGTGCCACTATAAAGGAGGTTGTCACCAAGCGATTACTGCGATCCGCCTTCGATAATGACATCGACCCGCTAATGTGTCTTCATTTGGATAAAGGCTGGAAACTTAAATTCCCCATACTATCCTCGACAACGGGCCTAAACTTCTCCCTGAAGGATTGTCTTTCCCTGGACACAGGAAAAGATGCATCTGATATGACAGAGGTGTTTCTCGCTACTATGGAGTCGAGTAAAGTTCTTCGTACGTATAGCAACCTCGTTGACATTGTGATGAAGGACAATGGTAGGTTGGACTCAGGCGTCCTAAAGCAATTCAACGACTACGTTAAGCAAGAAAAGCTCAATCTACAACATTTTCAGGCCGGTTCCTCAAAGTTTCTCAAAGGCGCAAAGATATAATCCTCTTATATAGCATGTAAATAGAAAGTACGTAAAAAAAAGCTACTATTGACTTTATTCTCCGTGAGGGCGGTTCTTTCTGTAGCTGTTGGTTTTTTCCAGATCTTATGTGACACACCTGCACAACAATGTCATTCTCTGTCAGCTGCAAGACTCCCAAGACCACGAAGCTGCTGGTATCTTCTATTTCAGAGAGCGCTGTTGCTCTTATTATTATTACCATACGTATACTTTTTTCCATTGGCAAAAGCGATTTCAAAAAAATAATCTCCAAGGAAATAAATGGTGCAGAAACAATATACTACAGAAATATACCGGAAAGTAAACCCCAAGGGAGTTAGCACAAGATGAATCTAAGATTTGAATTGCAGAAACTATTGAACGTTTGCTTTTTGTTTGCATCTGCTTACATGTTCTGGCAAGGCTTAGCCATTGCTACTAATAGCGCTTCTCCGATCGTGGTGGTGCTTTCAGGCTCCATGGAACCAGCTTTCCAAAGGGGTGATATCCTTTTCCTATGGAATAGAAATACTTTCAACCAAGTAGGTGATGTCGTGGTGTATGAGGTCGAAGGGAAACAAATCCCCATTGTGCATAGAGTTTTGAGGCAACATAACAATCACGCGGACAAGCAATTCCTCCTGACCAAAGGTGACAATAACGCCGGCAATGATATCTCACTATATGCTAATAAGAAAATTTACTTGAACAAGTCAAAGGAGATTGTAGGGACCGTCAAGGGCTACTTTCCACAACTAGGGTACATTACGATTTGGATTAGCGAGAACAAATATGCCAAGTTTGCATTGTTAGGTATGTTGGGGTTGAGTGCTCTGCTGGGGGGCGAGTAGTTCGCCAAGTTTTTTTGGAACGATGTTTACGTACTTTGTATTTGTGCTTATGGTCTTTAACTTGTTTAATTATATAACCATAACCATTCGGTCCACGCTGAAAACAAAATATTGTCTTAGGACACGCTTTGAGAATTATTGAAAAAGGAGCTCCCACAGTGATGTAGGCAATTCAACAGAGATGATTTGTGTCATTTTTTATAAGGTGATACCGTCGCTCATTAACTCGATATCTTGAAAAGGCATATGTGTCGGTAATTGAGACCGCTAGGTTTAACTTCTCGAATAAAAAATGGTCTAAGCTGCATAAGCATATAGAATTGTACAATCAGTGTATAGGTAGAGCAGAAGCAGTCCAAGATTCGAGCTAATAATACTCATATAATATCCATCGCGATGGGTATTATATGAAACATAACAATCGTACATGGTGATTGAAAATAATAGATGATAAGAATCATTTTCAAATAATAGTGTAGATCTTAAAAACTCTTGGCCTGTTTAGACGAGCGGCAGAACGACAGGCAGCCATACTATCAAATGGACCCTCACCAATCACCAGCTGATAATGCCGCATCGCCTACGAAGAGCGTGAAGGCAACCACTAAAAATTCGTCCACGAATAATAATGTCAATAGCAACAACAGCAATAATAACAGTAACCATGATATACTGAATTTTAATGATAACTATACTACCATTCTGCAACATTTGGCAAACGACCATCCTAATATACTGAGGGAGAAAGGAGGATCACAACAACAACAGCATCAGCAGCAGCAACAACAGCAACAACAGCAGCAACAACAGCAGCAACAACAGAGCCTGGATACCCTTTTGCACCATTATCAAAGTTTACTCTCCAAGAGTGATAATGCAATAGCCTTTGATGACAATGTTAGTAACAGCGCAGATCATAATGGCAGTAATAGCAACAATAATAACAACAATAATGACATATCTAGTCCCGGTAATCTGATGGGATCTTGCAATCAATGTAGATTAAAGAAAACAAAGTGCAACTATTTTCCCGACCTAGGCAACTGTCTCGAATGTGAAACGTCAAGAACTAAATGCACCTTCAGTATTGCTCCAAATTATTTGAAAAGAACGTCCTCTGGGGCAAACAATAACATGCCAACCTCTTCAAACTCCAAACGAATGAAAAATTTTGAAGACTATTCGAATCGCTTACCCAGTAGCATGCTCTATAGACATCAACAGCAGCAGCAACAGCAACAGCAGCAACAGCGTATACAATACCCCAGATCCTCTTTTTTCGTCGGTCCGGCCTCAGTTTTCGATTTGAACTTGACCAAGCATGTAAGACTAGATAATGTTGACCAAATACAGCTATCAAAAACTTTATCATTAAGAAAGGTGTCTCCTACCGCACAGTTTATTCTTCAGGACGATTTTGACACGACCCTTCATAGTAAGCAAGAATACGAAGTTGATTTGGTCGAAAATCTGGTACATCCGCACGGTCACCTTTTAGTAGAGATTTTCTTCAAATTGATTCATCCTTTTCTTCCAATTTTACACGAACGTGTATTTTTGGAAAAGTATTCTAGATCTTATAGAGAACTCACTGCGCCTTTACTGGCATCCATTTACTCACTGGCATTACAATATTGGGATTTTCATCCTGCACTTTTGGGGTTCCCTAAACCCGATGTAACTGCTCAACTAAACAATATCGCATTGGAAACATTTTATGCTCGAGTTGGAAGGCCAAAATTGAGCATTATACAAACAGGCCTTTTGATTTTGCAATGCCGTAGTGAATGTCATAACAACTGGGTCCTCTGCTCCAGCGTAGTGGCCCTTGCAGAGGAATTGGGGCTCGGGGTTGAATGTAATGATTGGAAACTTCCCAAATGGGAAAAAGATTTGAGAAAGAGATTAGCGTGGGCAGTTTGGTTGATGGATAAATGGTGTGCATTAAACGAAGGTAGACAATCCCATTTAATTTTAGGTAGGAACTGGATGATCAAGCTATTAAACTTTGATGATTTTCCTCTGAATTCGCCCACTATTTTAAATTCCTTGCAAAATGACCAGTCGGGGTCTTCACCCTCGTCATCAAATGATGTGAAAAACCATCAGATAGCATTTGGTAACTTGCCCATATTTAACATAAACCCCACTTTAGAAGATTTCAAGAATGGAACGCTTATGTTTCAACAAATGGTTTCCTTGAGTATAATTCTTGGGGAAATCATGGACACATTTTACACTCAGGGATCCATGACAATAAACAAAAGCATTGAACAGGTATTGAAACTGGCAAAGCCGTTGCAACTGAAATTAAGAGAATGGTACCATTCCCTACCCAAGAATTTGTCAATGAGTTATGCCACGCCACAAAAATTGAACTCAAATTCAACTTTAACTCTAGCTTATTTTGCCACGGAAATTACGTTACATAGGAAAATTATCTGTGCCTTGAATCCTCAAACTCCAAAGGAACTGGTTCAAGTATGCAGGACTGCTGCAAGAACCAGGCTTGTAGCAGCAATTGAATTTATAAGAGATCTAAAAAACGAACATATTAATGCTTTTTGGTATAACTGCTCAACTGGAAATCTGATGCTAATTGGAACATTTGCTGCCCTGCTGTATGTGACTTCAGCTACGAAGGAAGAGGCTATGATTTTCAGAGATTATGTTAGAAATTATACCTGGGTATTGAAGATAGGTTCCAAATACTTTGATAAACTATCGAATGCTTTGAATAATATGCATTTACTATTTGCACAAATTCCTGGTCTTCTGACCGATGAACCGGTGGTCGTGAGCCCTAACTCTAACATCAATTCCGTTAACCCACAAAGGTCAGGTGTACAATCGCAAATCCCAATACAATTTAACGTGGGATCACCTGCCATGACCGAGCAAGGATCTCCTTTAAACCAGTGGAAGAATTTGCCCCAGGAAATCTTGCAACAACTAAACTCCTTTCCCAACGGTACGACCAGTACAACAACGCCAGTAAACCCCACTTCCAGACAAACACAACTAGAATCGCAGGGAAGTCCAGCCATAAATAGTGCTAATAATAATAGCAACAACACGCCTTTACCATTTGCGCCAAATAAGTCTTCTAAAAAAACTTCACAATCTTCACCAAATGTTACGCCCTCTCATATGAGCAGACACCCCCCCTCTAATACATCTTCACCAAGAGTCAATTCCAGCACAAATGTCAACTCTAATACACAAATGAATGCTTCTCCCTTGACCTCAATTAACGAAACCAGACAAGAGTCAGGTGACGCTGCAGATGAAAAAACAGCAGGAAGAGAAAGAACCGCCAACGAGGAATCATCAACGGAACTCAAGGACGATAATCCAAACTCGAACCAGGAAACAAGCGCAACTGGTAACCAAACTATAAAAATGAATGATGATAAAAATGTAACAATTAACACAAGGGAAACCCCTCTGTAATATAAATAATAGCACATAAGTAAAAATGGAATACGGTAATAACTATATAGAAATATCTTCTGCAGGACCAAGGTTACTGAGTGGTGAATGTAAAATTATTTATTCGCTTGCGTTATATTTACATGTGGTATATCCGGATGCATAGAGCCTACTATAGAAATTTTGGGATTTTATCATGTTCTTTGGCGATTTCATTCAAATCACCTGGTTGGTTCATCATCATATGGACATCACCACTTAGGTAAACCTTTTCATCTTCTTTTTTCGACTTTTCTAAATCTTTTAGAACATTCAAATCAGTGACAATCCCTTCTTTGTTCTTAACGCCAGCATCTGGAGTTTTTTCGATTACTTCTTTTTTTGCCTCGTCTATTATACTTTGCCAGATCTCTTCCAATGACTCTTCCTTAGGAACCACAATATCAGTCTCATCTTCCTTCATCCCAGTTGCGTTCTTGCCGACGATTCCTAAACGCAAATTCACAAGTTTCAATTCATCATCTGCGTCGAAGTCTACCTTTCCATTATTATCATGAACCCTCCGTATCAGCTCTTTCAATTTATCAAGTTTTAGCTTATATTTCCTTTCCATATCAATAATGTTCCTTTTCTCGGCTATTACTGCGTTTAATATCGACCCAAATATCATTACCAAAAGTAAAGGTTTGATCATTGTTTTATCAAATCTTGACTTTCTCTTAATGCCCGCATTTGCTGATGCAACAGTTCTAGCGGTTATCTTTATGGGAGCAAGGCTCCTTAAAAATAGACCATTTCTTAACACTTGTCTTGCCATAAACATTTTTCCTTACACCTTTTACGTATGACTTGTCTTTCCTTGTTGTTACTTTTTCCCTGCTCATTATATCACATAAGATGTAAATTAGAGGATGCGTAAAATAGTTCAACTGTGCTACGCCACATCAGAATACCGACAACCATAAACAGCGGCGAAGAGAAGACAAAGCAATGGCAAGAGCGTTGAGGGATATATCATTATTCAATGATATAAGAAAGGATCAAAATTCGGCAGGAGCCAAGCATGAGAGATATAACATGAGAGATCTCCGAAGTAAGAAGAACCAGCATGTAAATGGCATAGATGATTATGAAGATGATTCGCTTGACAGATTTATAAGAAGGAAGAAATCCAGAGTTGTGAAATACATTCCATCATTGTCAGCGTATAATGTGTTCAATGAATTTCCTTACTATCCTACGTCAGCCAGTCAGTTACTAGACGGCAAATTAGACGAATTTCTAATGCTGTCAGAACAATACAAAAGTAGATTACCCAAAATACGCAAGCTAGGATGGAATAGATTCAAACCAATAGGCATTAATAAAACTATGTACGAATTAGAAATGCTAAGGTCTCGAGCACGAGCTCAAAACGCGGAAGGGAACAATGAGGAAGACTTCAGGCAGCACGATTCTAGAGAAGAGGATCCAAGAAACAATGGCTCTATAGGACGCGTGATACTGCCTCATATTCTACAGGAAAATGAAGAATATGATACTGGTGAGGGTGTTACAGGATTGCATAGCATGCCAAATGACAGTATGGCCATACTTGCGAATAACAGTGCTAATAATTCGCAAAATGAGGAAGTATCAGAGGAGGATGAAATATCATACGATTATGATGCAGAGTTCGATCATGTTGTAGATGAGGATGATAATGAGGAGGGAGAAGTGCCGGGGGAAGGTGTGGAAGGTATAGAAGTTCAGAGAGAGAGAATTGTGCCGGATGACTTATTAATGAGACCCACTTCACTGTCACGCTCCCTACAACAGTTTGTGGAAGAGGCTCATCATTTAGATAGAAACCCATATGATATTGACAGTGATAACGACGGAGAAGATTCAAAGGTAGAACTGGACATGAATCCGGATTTTGAAGATGACGTGGGAAGAGAGCATGATTATAATAGCGAATACAGCCAAGAGCCGACTTCTTATGGTGGGATTACACCTGATCTAGCGAGTAATTGGAGGAATTGGACTAGGGAGAGGATAACTAGTTTAGATGAATTAATGGAGAGACGAGCCAGGCAGCAACGAGGTCAAGATTAGAAAAATGCTCTCCTCAGCACCAAAATTCATCTATCTATTAAGATGTATACATACACAAGTGCACCAAAAGTGCTTAGTGGTAGTTATATTTGCTGATTATATCTAAGTTATCTATTTACTTTCTCGGATTCAAAATTAACCATGTTGGGCAAAGCAGTGGATTGTAAGGGAAATTGATCCACTTTACTAGTTTGCAGGTGGATAGCGGGGATGACCCACTTACCACAACTGCACCTAGATCCTTTCCAGTTGTAACCGCCAACTTTACTTGAACAGCCTGGACATGAAAACTTCCCTTCTAACTCTTGCTTGCCTTGTAGTTCAGGTTGCATCCATTTTAAAGGTTCGATGAAAAAATGAGAGCAATTTGCTTGTGACTCTTGAATATCAATAATACGATGGGAGTTGGCGGCCCTCTTGATGAAGTGTCCCTCTGATGATTCCTTACTTGGTGGGTCATGCGCGATGAAAGATGTAGATAACGCCAATTTGGTTCTGCACTTCTTACATCTCACTGCGGTGACCTTGCTCTTCTCAGCTTCAGTTAATTTATCCAAGTCTTGCGACGACTCCGAATCTTTAAACATTCCAGAATTGGAGACCAATTCGCTGCCCGATGGATCTAACTTGATAGATTGCTTCAGCTTCCACTGCTTATAGGCTGGGTTGTCGAAATCGACAAAATCTCCACCCATTTTCTCAAAGAGATGTAATTGTTCCATGAAATTCTCGTTTGGCTCAACACTCGGTTTCTTCCTCTTGACAGCGTGCATAGCCATTGATAGTGACAATCCATAACGATACATTAGGTAGGCTACTATGAAGGTTACAGATCTCGAGAGTCCTGCTTGACAATGAGCAAAAACAGCACCACGTTGTGGTTTCTTCTTGAAATCTACTAATCTGGGCGAATACTCAACTTCATTGGGGAACAAGCATTGATCAATGAATCGGTTCGTTTCATCGAAGTATTGCAGCACATCAGTCACATCATCATCATCGATGGGTATGTTTTTTAGCGTGTAACCTTTCCTTATTAGATACTCTGGAATGACCTGGAATTTGATAACAGAAAGAATATGAGTAATGTTAAATTCTGCACCCAATGGTCTGTGGTCAATAATTGGACGGATTCCGCCAAGATATATGCCTCCTAATATCCTGGTAACTTCCTCGTCTACTGAGTTTGCATTTCCAGCCATCTTCCCTGTAATTTCTTGCTGCTTTTACTGCTTTCTCTGCGTTATACCTGTATTAGATGCATTCGATGAGCTGAGGTATAATTTTTTTTTTCAGTTAGATTTCTTTTTTTTAGCGCTAAGAAAATTTCAAAATTGCAGCCGTGGAGACCCAGATGGATATATTGTAGATCATTAAAAGTTGTGTCATCTCAAACTAAGAGTGGTTAATATATGTATGTGTGTAAATAACTTTTTATAAATTTGTTTCTTTTATTTCTATAGAATTTCTTTAATAAAAATTTGCAACTTTAGTTTAACGTCTAGAATCAAGCAAAGTTTGACCCAATGGTGTTTTCGAGACTCCGTTGGCATTCGTATATACCACCTGGCCTCTTAATATGGTTTTCAAAACTGTGCCCTTGACCGTCATCCCGTTGTAGGCAGTCAATTTGTTTTTGAAGTAGACACTTGAATTACTTATTTTATGTTTACTTGCAGTATCAAATACCACCAAATCAGCATCGTACCCGGGAGCTATAGTGCCTTTTTGGTGAGATAGTCCTACCTGATGGGATGTATTTTTACAGCACCATGTAACGATATCGACCAAAGAGCAGCCTTGGGTAAACATCAATGGCAAACCTAGTCCGACGGAAGCGATTCCTCCCCAAGAATCGAAAAAGTCACCTTTTTGCAAGTTCTTCAACTCAGGGGTGCATGGCGAATGGTCGCTCACTACTGAGCCTATAACACCTTCACGCAAAGCGTCCCATAGGCCTTGGCGATTAGACTCAGAGCGGATGGGTGGACAACATTTAAAGTAGGTGGCTCCGTCTGGGATCTGCTCTGCAGCAATACACAAATAGTGGAAACAAGTCTCTGTTGTGACTGGTAGCCCTGACGCACGTGCCTTTCTGATCAAGGGAATTGCTTTCATTGATGCCAGATGAACTATATGTACAGGAGGAACTGGTCCATTTCTGGCTCTCAAGCATTCGAGAATCAAATTGATGGCGTCTATTTCGAAAGAATCCGGCCTCGAGGACAAAAACGAAGAATATTCACGATGGCTTTGCTCGGGTTGCTGTTGGTCCTCATGTGCCTTGGGCAACTCAGCATGAAACATCATCATGGTATCCTCCTCGGCTAAGACCTTCAAGGCTTCTTCTATATATTCTTTGCCAATTGGAGGGAATTCTTCCACACCAGAATCAAGCAAGAATCCTTTGAACCCGCGAACGCCAGCTTTGACAAGCGGAATTAAGTCTGGCAAGTTGTGTGGTACCAGTCCACCCCAAAACCCAACATCGCACCACATTTGGCCCTCAGCAGCTTCCAATTTAATTCGGAAATTCTCCACATTTGTTGTGGGAGGAATAGCATTTAGCGGCATATCAACCACCGTTGTGACCCCGCCACTAATAGCAGCTTGAGTTCCAGTTTCGAATCCTTCCCAGCTAGTCCTACCGGGCTCGTTCAAGTGAACATGAGAGTCCACAAGTCCAGGCAGAATTGTACATGGAGATACGTTCTCCAGCGTATGTATTTCATATTTGGTTATCTCAGTTTTCTCCATAACCACGGAGCCTTCTAAAACATCCAGAATCGTGCCTGATTCGGTCGAATACACAATAGTCGCAGGTTTATTTGCACCATTGATAATGACATGGTCGGAAGTGATGGCATTGATAGGCATCTTTGTTCTTCGCAGTATTTCACTTTTTTTTTGCCTATACGTTTTTGCGAAATATACACTTTTCTAACCTAATTAAAGATAGCTAAAAGAAAAAGGGGTACCTTCAATTACAAGATACCAGTAGAAACTCATCACTTTTGCGTTACCTCATCATTGTCCCCTTCGATGAGATATGCCTCCTCTATATAGATAATTAAGCACCGCAATTTTGAACCACTTCTCCTGATAAAGTTCCATCAGTCCACCATCAACACATTTGCGCCTATTCGATGATCCGCAGTAAGGGACAATAGAATCGAAACATGCAGTTCCTTTCTTTCCTGCAATTCTCGGGTCTAATGTGGCTCGAGGGTATCTCTTATCGGTATTACTTTCTTATCAATGAAAAATTTCTGCCAGGGAAAATGCGCCCGCTTTTTTTCCGGCCATCCTTACTCGCTGTCGCATACAAAATAGCGCCTCTAATCTAGTTGCGATAAGGAATGTGTATGTGTAATTGAAGATCCAGGATGTTTTCCTTTTCAGGGAGATGAGAAGGAATAATAGGATGGATTGACCGCTTTGCTGTCACGTCGATAAGGTTCCTTTAAAAATTGTGTCCAATGATTAGCATAGAGAGGTAGAGTATCAGAGAAACAAGTTTGTAATCGAGAAACTTGATCTGCTAGTGTTGAGCATAGAAGGCTAGGAAAACATGGGGAAGAAAAAAAAAGTATAAATAATTAGCTTGATGAGTAGTTTGAATATATATGTTACTTTAGTTTCCCTTTTTGACCTTTTATATTCATCTACATCTTGTGATATAAAACATCAACAAAGACGAGAATGGCTAACGACGCTCTAAGTGCTATTTTCAGTAATCCTTCGAGGAAAGGTGTCCAACCCTCCACATCTATTGTGTCATATACAAACAATGAAGATGATATTATAGATGTGGAAAATGGGAAGTTCAACAAGAACAAGAATATCAACACTAATGTGTATGTGGACAACTCCTCAATAGAGGAGAGCGAAGTCGTGCCCTTGCCCGAAACAAAGTCCATCTGGAGTAAAATATACTACGATTTCATTGTGTTAGACAAGACAACTTTGAATGTTTCGTTGAAAGAGTCGTTCTTGTATAACAGAGACTTGAAACCGGTTGAAGAAGAAAGAAGGTGTTGGTCCTGGTTCAATTACTTATATTTCTGGCTGGCAGACTGTTTCAATATTAACACATGGCAAATAGCTGGTACAGGTCTACAACTAGGTCTGAATTGGTGGCAATGTTGGCTTACAGTTTGGATCGGCTACACTTTTGCAGGTATCTTCGTAGTATTGAACTCGAGATTTGGTTCCGCATATCACTTATCTTTCCCTATTACTGTTAGGGCCTCATTTGGTATATTCTTTTCTATGTGGCCGATTATAAATCGTGTCGTGATGGCTATAGTATGGTATGCCGTGCAAGCCTGGTTAGGTGCAACGCCCGTGGCACTGATGCTAAAATCTATTTTTGGCAAGAATCTGGAAGATAGAATCCCAAACCATTTTGGTTCTCCAAATAGCACTACTTTTGAATTCATGTGTTTCTTTATATTTTGGGTGGTCAGTATACCATTTGTCCTAGTGGCTCCTCATAAAATCAGGCATTTATTCACAGTAAAAGCAGCTTTGATCCCCTTCGCAGCCTTTGGATTTTTAATCTGGGCTTTGAAGAAATCGCACGGTAAAATTGAGTTGGGGACGCTGAATGATTATTCACCTCATGGTTCCGAATTTTCATGGATATTCGTTAGATCCCTAATGGCCTGTGTTGCTAACTTTGCCGCTTTGATTATCAACGCCCCTGACTTCGGTAGATTTGCCAAAAATCCTCAAGCGTCTTTGTGGCCACAATTGGTTGCCATCCCATTGTTCTTCGCCATAACATGTTTGATCGGTATCATTGTTACTGCGGCCGGTTATCACTTATATGGGGTTAACTATTGGTCACCACTGGATGTACTTGGTCAATTTTTGGAGACCACTTACACCAGAGGTACTAGGGCTGGTGTGTTCTTGATTTCTTTTGTATTTGCCTTAGCTCAACTGGGTACAAACATTTCTGCCAACTCTCTGGCATGTGGTGCTGATATGACGGCTTTGTTTCCAAGATATATTAATATTAGAAGAGGTTCTTTATTCTGTGTGGCAATGGCTCTATGTATCTGTCCATGGAACTTAATGGCCAGTTCAAGTAAGTTCACCAGCGCTTTGGGTGCTTATGCAATTTTCCTTTCCAGTATTGCTGGTGTCATTTGCGCGGATTATTTCGTAGTAAGAAGAGGATATGTGAAATTAACACATTTATTCCTGGCACAGAAGGGTTCCTTTTACATGTTTGGAAACAAATTTGGTGCCAATTGGAGGGCCTTTGTTGCGTATATTTGCGGTATCGCTCCAAATTTACCAGGTTTTATAGGTGATGTTGGAGCTCCAAAAATTACGGTTTCAGAGGGTGCAATGAGGTTATACTATTTAGGTTATCCGGTAGGTTTCTTTATTAGTGCGGTGATATACCTCATATTATGTTACTTTTTTCCTGTCCCTGGTACTCCCGTAACCAATTTTCTGACAGAGAAAGGATGGTTCCAAAGATGGGCTTATGTTGAGGACTTCGAGCAAGATTGGAAGAATGAGTTACGTAGGGATGACCTCTGCGATGACACAGTCAGTATCTATGATGGCACCGAGGAAAAGATAGTTTACTAAATAAAAATCCCAATTTATTCTCTTACCAGTAGTGATCAGGAGAATTGATAATTTCTTCAAAACACCTTAATATTCGTTCTGTGTATTTTTATGTACCTTTCTTAATCAAATTTATCAGCTTCATACATGCATTCCCGTCTGAATAATGTACTGATGATTAGCTAAACCGTCATCAACCTACCAAACTTGCGCTTGTTTGAGCCTATCAGAACTCCGGATAATTCCGACATCTTATCTTTGACTCGAATTAGCGATAAGATAAAAACACAGGAACCACAATGAAATTCAGCTGGAAGAAAAGTCTAAATTATAGACACATTTTCTGAGATCAAATGCTATAAAGGAATGGAAGTGCATTTTGCTATGATATGGGGAAATTATGAAGCCGATCAAACAATTAATTGTATCTAATCGGTCTCTTCTTTAGAAAAATGAAGTTTTTTAGTTTGGCAGATGAGGCAGAATTTAAGTCAATAATCATTTCAAAAAACAAAGCAGTAGATGTTATAGGATCTAAGTTAGGTGGTCAAGTGGTTTCTTTTTCAGATGAATGGTTTGCTTCTGCTGAAAATTTAATTCAGCCAACTGCTCCTATAAGGGATCCTACCAGATTTGTTCATTCAGGCGCATGGTACGACGGCTGGGAAACACGAAGACATAATGAGATGGAATACGATTGGGTTATCATCAAGATGGGAGTCGCTGCTGCCCATATTATTGGTGGTGAAATTGACACTGCGTTTTTCAATGGTAATCATGCACCATTTGTATCAATAGAGGCGCTCTATGACGAGGGCGAAGAAGGTAATATAGTGGAAGATGACTCGCGTTGGGTTGAGATTGTTGAGAAATTTGAGTGTGGTCCTTCGCAAAGGCATCTTTTCGTTAGAGGCAACGGCCTTACTAAAGAAAGGTTTACTCACATCAAGCTGAAGATGTACCCCGATGGAGGAATCGCCAGATTTAGATTATACGGAAGAGTTGTTCCTCCAGAACTCAAAACGAAGGATCATATAATTGACTTGGCTTATGTTTGCAATGGTGCTGTCGCTTTAAAGTATTCTGACCAACACTTCGGTTCAGTTGATAATTTGCTACTGCCAGGTCGAGGTCATGATATGTCGGACGGCTGGGAAACCAAAAGATCGAGACAACCAGGTCATACTGATTGGGCGGTAATTCAACTGGGCAGGGAGTCTTCTTTCATTGAGAAGATTATTGTTGATACGGCACACTTCAGGGGGAACTTCCCTCAGTTCATTACCGTGGAAGGTTGCTTGAAGGAGTCAGAATCAAGTGAGAACACTGGTGAAGGAACATGGGTAGAGCTAGTTGGTAAGTCAAAGACGGGGCCTGACAAAGAACATGTGTATGAAATACGTAAGAGTATAAGAGTCTCCCATGTCAAATTAACGATTATTCCAGATGGAGGAGTGAAAAGAATAAGAGTTTGGGGGTACTGATAAATACTTAACTACTGTATATTTTAAACCAATGCACTCTTGGCACTTTAAAAGTAAAGGTATAAATGTAGTTAAAAGTTTTTGTTTTGATAATTGAATGTTTTCATTTCGCTATCCCCACGCTACTTTATTTACTTCTTCTTCTTCACGACAAAACATTAAAATTTACACTCTATAAAAAACAATCATATTTCTATTTATTTTTGTGAGTTGACAAATCTTATCATAGTGATTAGAATCTGTAAACCGATCTCAATCGTGTCCAGAAACAGCGTGCCATCCCTTTGGAATGTTTTCGCCAGTTTATTTTGCAAACCCGAGAATCCTGCACAACCTAATATTACAATGTCTGAATCAAGCTTTTTAATATTTTCGCGATATATAATTTCTGCTATCTGCTGGAAATTTTCTGGACTATGTAGGTCGAGGACCTGTAAATCAGTAGATACCGTACCTTTCCATAAATTTTTGTTAACTGTATTCCCTGTCAAGAATTTCGATTCCACAGAGTTATTCAATATTGGAATCCATTCTTTATTTGAAGTAATAATAGAGAACTTCTTTCCAACCAAATTGCAATAATTAATACTACTATCTAATAACCCAACAATAGAAACATCTGCTTTTTCTTTAGCAGCTCTATCCTTTATCTTTGCTACCAAAGGATGATCTGAAAAACAGGCAATTAATATCCCGTTGAATTTCTGAAAGTAATATACCGACTCCTGGTCATCAATTAAGAGGGGAAGACAGGCCTCCATACTTTTAATACTTGTTTCCTGCCCATCAATTTGTGGTGGCGACGTGTCTGGCCCTGTGAAATAACTGATTTTACATGATTCCATTGAAAAAGTCTTTTCAATGGTTTCCCGCAAGGACACCGTCATTGACTTCGAACTATTAGGATTCACAACAAGTATTCTTGTTTCCATCGTTCGATAATTTGCTTAGCTAGTTTTTCTTTGTTCTTTTGATTTTCCTGAGGTAAGAATTAGTAATTCAGTTTCCTTACATATTCTCGCTTCAAAGGCTTAAATATGATCTGGCATGGAGAAAAAATATGAGTTCAATTTGTCATACCTTATCAGGCCTTATCAGCTCAAATTTGATTGGATTATGCGTTAAAACAGCGCCTAAAATTCTTCGAATATTCGTCAGGTTATGTACGTATACATTCTATAATTTACTTAAGTCAACTGGTTTGGCACTTGGCTTAATAATTTCATCATACAATAAAGTGGTCAAGAAGTCGCTAAAGATTTTACCAGTGACTTCAGGCAAAAAATACTTGGCTGCCAAGGCAAACTTGTTCTTTTCACCCAGCGGACTTGCTGAAGCCAATTTTGCAGTCTCTTCATTTAATATCTTAGCGGTCAATTCTGGAGTTACTTTGTCACCGGTATCACTTAAGACAACACCATGTTTAACCCACTGGTACAATTGACAACGTGATACTTCCGCAGTAGCGGCATCTTCCATCAAATGATTAATTGGGACACAACCAGATCCCCTTAACCAAGCCTCCATATATTGTAGGCCAATATCCAAGTTTACTCTGATTCCCTCAGTAGTGACTTGAGCATCTTGAATCTTCGTATTCAATAAATCAGATGATGTAACATGTACATCCGGGACAAAATATATTTGATTTGCTGTACCCATGTTACTGAAAACTTCATTACAAATCGGTGCCAATGCTGGGTGTGCTACCCATGACCCATCATGCCCATTCTTCATTTCTCTAATTTTGTCATTACGAACTTTGTTCATTGCAGCTTCATTAGCCTTTGGAT
The DNA here is from genome assembly GCF_000146045.2 of Saccharomyces cerevisiae S288C. Taxonomy (NCBI): domain Eukaryota; kingdom Fungi; phylum Ascomycota; class Saccharomycetes; order Saccharomycetales; family Saccharomycetaceae; genus Saccharomyces; species Saccharomyces cerevisiae. The sequence continues at coordinate 413,632 of NC_001141.2, forward strand.
CATCTTTTATGGGGATTTGGGCAGCCATACCACCCATCGCATGGACCCCTCTACGGTGACATGTATTGATCAATCTTTTCACATAAGCATCCATAAAAGGTGAAGTCATAGTCACTAGATCCCTATTTGGCAAAACGTGTTCAGGCAAGTTTCTCAGTTTTTTAATGGTCGAAAATATGTAGTCCCAACGACCACAGTTCAAACCGCTTGAATGTTCTCTTATTTGATAGATAATCTCCTCCATTTGGAAGGCCGCTGGCAAAGTTTCAATCAGAACAGTGGCCCTAATGGTACCGCGGGGCATTCCAATAAAATCTTGTGCAACACAGAATATGTCATTCCATAGTTTTACCTCCATATGGTGCTCCATCTTTGGTAAGTAAAAATAAGGTCCTTTACCAATTTTAACTAACTCTTTAGCGTTATGGTAAAAATATAAACCAAAATCGAAGATGGAAGCACTAATCGGTTCATCATCTATGTAAAGGTGCTTCTCCACCATGTGCCAGCCACGAGGTCTGACAATTAAAGTGGGCAGTCTTGAAATGTCATCCTTCAACCTGTACTCCTTTCTTGGTGTCTTGAAATCGATTTGATTTCTAATGGCATCATAAAGATTAACTTGTCCGTAAATCATGTTCTCCCAAGTTGGAGATGAAGAGTCCTCGAAATCAGTCATATATGTCGTTACTTCAGCATTCAAAGCGTTGACTAACATATTTCTCAATGGTGGCCCAGTAATCTCGCTGGATCTGTTGATCAAACCAGGGGCTGGGATAGCACCTTGCCATGTAGGATCGTTCCTGATTTGTTCGGTTTCCGGCAAGAAATCAAATCGGTATTCACCAGAGTCTAACTTTGATTGTAAATTGCTTCTGTTGGCTAAAAGCTGTTTCCGTGTTGAATTGAAAGTTCTATGCAGCAAAACAATGAACTCTAAGGCATCTTTTGTTAAAATATCAGCTACAGTAGTTTTGGAAGGTTCAAATTGAGGAGTCGTGTCGATGTCTGCGTATAGAGCAGTGTTGTCCAAGCTTATCTTCACCATTGTTCAGTGCTCTTTACCGTGCCTATGACACATACTCTAAGTGATATCAACTGCACAGAAAGTGAAGAATTAAGACTACATGCGTAAATGTCCCCATTTTATACTTATTGCTTCACCAATTGACGAAACTATCCAATCTTTGTGATACTTTCACGATGTACCTTATCCAAGATAAGCCAAAACTTATGAAATTCAATTTATGTGATAAGAAAAGCAAACGCAATTTTCCAAAATCCGCGGTATTCTATCGCACCGCAACTTTCAGCGGAGATTTTATGTCGATAATCGTAAACCTATGAAATTACTAATACATGAACATTTACATATTTACTTCGCCCACAGTCGCAGAATTAGATGATAATACAAACGTCGCCATCGCTGTAGTGTTCTTCCACACAGTCCTTCTCGGGCCTGTCAGGGTCCAGACTTTCGTAGATTAAGACTGAAAAATCCAAATGTTCTTCCTTGCCAAGTACTATCATGGGCGCATGCCAGGTACCTAAGCCATAGGTAACGGCCTGATTACCCAAACATGTAAAAGCCCTCAACGTAGACAAGTCTGGCTTATTTCCAATTTCTTTAGCGACTACTACCAAGTATGCTACTTCCGCTGACGTTCTCCCCATAGGCACAAACGTCTGCGTACTACACGGATGCTTTTCGAGGACTTTGATAGAATGAGAAATCGCCTGATTGGAGCCTTGAGTGAATACTCTATTCAGGTGCGGCTGTGGAAAGCAACGGAATAGGTTCCAATTGGGAACTTTACTGGTAGATTTATTCTCTACCTGGCTTACTTGAAGCAATTTGATCGCTGTTCCCTGGTTTGCACCTTTTTCAAGGTTTTGCATCCTTGAAATCTCTTCATCTGGCGAAATTATCGTCCCATACTCCTCGAAGGACTCTTTCGTCAATGTCTCCGCCACCACGGTCACCATATCTTTGCTTCAAAGATTTTTTGCCCTACAAGATAAGCATCAAGAGCGATTGGATGACAGTTACTGACTTATATATGCGAATGCACATGAATAGACCGCATATGCTTCTTATCAGTCTTACCTCGCTTATCTTTCCCCATTTATTTGCCAATCCATCTTATCTTATCTGGCACTTTGTCTCAGGGTTAGTGTTACAAAAAGGCTAGGACTTATTTCCAAAATTCTACTTTTGAAAATAACCCTAACAATAAAAGCAAGGGCATTCTGATGTTACCCTAGAAATGTCGTATTTCTTTTTATATCGTGGATCATGACAAAAAACTCAACATTTTCAAATGGGTGAGCTCTAAACCAGAAAATACAGCCGCCGAAAGCCTTTTAAAAGGACAGCGGCGCTTGATCAACAGTCGTTCTTGGGGTCGTTAAGACTAGATCCTGCTTCCCCCCCTTATTGTGCATTTAAAGGCACTTATTGAAGGTCATTTTGGCGAACAGAACATTTCGTTATGCAGCAGAACAGTGAGTTCTTAACGGAAACACCTGGAAGCGACCCTCATATATCTCAATTGCACGCGAATAGCGTAATGGAATCACAGCTCTTGGACGATTTCCTCCTGAACGGGTCTCCCATGTACCAGGATGATAGCATGGCGCATATTAATATTGATGAGGGTGCTAATTTCCAAAATTTTATCAAGACAGATGAGGGTGATTCGCCCAACCTGTTGTCTTTCGAAGGTATCGGTAACAATACTCATGTCAACCAAAACGTGTCCACTCCACTGGAGGAGGAAATGGAAAGTAACAGAGCCTTGAAGGAGGAAGAAGAGGACGAGCATGAAAATAAGGTTTTTAATGAAAAAAATATAGGCAACCCTGCTCATGACGAGATTGTATTTGGAAGAAAGGAGACGATTCAATCTGTTTACATAAATCCTTTAGATTACCTTAAAGTGAACGCAGCGCAGCTACCTTTGGATGTAGAGGTCTCAGGTTTGCCACAAGTATCTAGAGTGGAAAATCAACTGAAACTGAAAGTGAAAATTACGTCTGAAACACCACTAAACCAAAGCATGCTTTACTTGCCTAGCGATTCCATTTCAAGAGAAAAGTTTTATTTAAAAAAAAATATCGAGGATTTTTCAGAAGACTTCAAGAAAAATCTTCTGTACATCAATGCGTTTGTTCTATGTGCGGTCAGCAACAGAACGACAAATGTTTGTACCAAGTGTGTTAAGCGAGAACAAAGAAGAGCCGCTAGAAGGAAATCAGGTATTGCAGACAATTTACTCTGGTGTAATAATATTAATAGAAGGTTAGTCGTGTTCAATAACAAACAGGTTTTCCCCATAATGAAAACTTTCGATAATGTTAAGGAGTTTGAATTAACTACCAGGCTAGTTTGTTATTGCAGGCACCATAAGGCAAATAATGGCTTTGTCATATTATTCACTATAACAGATTGGCAAAATAGACTGTTGGGTAAGTTTACGACAACACCTATTATGATCACGGATAGAAAACCAGCAAATATGGATACCACCAAGTTTAATAACACTACTACCTCGTCCAGAAGGCAGCTAACGGAAGAAGAATCTACCACAGAATATTATTCAACGGATAACAACCAATTGAGCAAAGACGAAAATATGCCATTTCAATATACTTATCAACACAACCCATATGATAATGACAGTCAAATGAATAATATTCCACTGAAAGACAAAAACGTACCATTCCCATATTCCATCTCTCAACAGACAGATTTGCTTCAGAACAATAACTTATCACTGAACCTTTCTCTGCCCAATCAGCATATTCCATCACCAACATCTATGAGCGAAGAAGGCTCAGAATCATTTAACTATCATCATCGCGATAATGACAATCCCGTCCGTACTATCTCTTTGACAAATATTGAACAACAGAGTCAATTGAACCAACGGAAAAGAGCACGCAATAATTTGGAAAATGACATTGGTAAACCCCTATTCAAGCATTCCTTTTCAAATTCAATCAGTGCAACAAATACGATGAATCCAGCTTTACATTCAATGCAAGATTTCTCAATGAAAAACAACAACAATAATTTGCCATCAATTAATCGCGTTATACCTTCACAAGGCCCAATCAATGGTGGTATCGAAGTTACATTACTGGGTTGTAACTTCAAAGATGGTCTTTCTGTAAAGTTCGGCTCTAATCTTGCCCTTTCTACGCAATGCTGGAGTGAGACCACGATCGTCACTTATCTCCCTCCCGCTGCCTACGCGGGTCAAGTTTTCGTCTCTATTACTGATACGAATAATGAAAATAATAACGATGACCTTCCCCAAGAAATTGAGATCAATGACAATAAAAAGGCCATATTTACCTATGTTGATGATACTGATAGGCAACTGATTGAATTGGCTTTGCAAATTGTGGGATTAAAAATGAATGGTAAGTTAGAAGATGCAAGAAATATCGCGAAGAGGATTGTTGGCAATGATTCTCCTGATAGCGGTACAAATGGCAACAGCTGTTCAAAAAGCACAGGTCCCTCTCCAAACCAACACAGTATGAATCTGAACACAAGTGTTCTTTACTCCGATGAAGTCTTGATACAAAAAGTTATAAAATCATTGAACATAAATTCCAATATTTCCATATGTGATTCATTAGGGAGAACTTTATTACATCTTGCCTGTTTGAAAAATTACTCAAGCCTTGTGTATACATTGATTAAAAAGGGTGCTCGTGTTAACGATATTGATTCCTTTGGGCTAACTCCATTACATTTTGCTTGCATAAGTGGTGACCCTAAAATTATTAAGATGCTTTTAAATTGTAAAGTAAATTATTCACTGAGGTCACACAACGGATTAACTGCAAGAGAAGTATTCATAGCAAACCACATTCATTCAAAGGAAATAGACAAAAAACAAGATAACAGAGACAACCATAAGTTTGTTCATAATGACACTTATATCAGCGAAGTATTGTCATTGTTTGAAGAATTCCAAAACGGTACGAAGTTTACCGATAGTGTAGAAACAGACAGTAATTATTCTATTAGCAGGAAATATTCACAATCCAGTTTCAATTCAAGCCTGCTAGACAATGAATCTTTGAATGAGAACTTATTCGAAAGCCAAAGCATGATAAATCCCACTTCTATGGAGATTCAGCATCCAACCTTGCAACTATTTGAGAATTCAAGTTACTCTGAGTACGACCAAAGTGATTTCGAAGAAGACGGGGATGAAGATCTGTTCGTCACTGACGAAGTAGAAAAACCAGGTGTTGCATGCAGGGAGGAACAAAGCGAACTCCTTGATATTGGATCTAGCGCCAACGAACCCGAAGAGGATAATGGTAGTACATCTCTCTGGAATAGAGTTTTACATCGAATTAATGATGACTTACCAAAATATGAGGATCTGTTCCCGTTGTCTTGGGGTAAAGATGATAAATTGAAAACCACAAATCAAGACAGTATTGTGGAGCAGTCAGCATCTAATATTGAAAACTCTGAAAATTCGGAGGAAGAGGATTATGAGGAAGAGGAAGAATTTTTGAAAAAACAGTTTAACAGATTCTTCCAAAACAAACAAAACTTCCGAAATGATAAAATGTTAATATTTTTCTGGATACCCTTAACACTACTACTTTTGACATGGTTCATCATGTACAAATTTGGCAACCAAGATAGTTCCATCAATCATATAAGCGAATTAATCTCAGAGTACTTGAGAATTGCATTAGCAAAGTTCTTGCTGGGAAATGAAAGGATGAAAACTGCATTCAGGTCAAAATTATCAAACCTGCAAACAACAAGAATGTTGAACGATTTAATTGTCAGTTAGTCTGCTTTTTTACGTATATATATATATATATGTGTGTATAATGAAAAGACAGTACACTTAAAAGAAGAGAAAGTCATTTAAAAAAAGTCAAAAAAAAATTAAACTTGTAAATGTCAGCGTAACGATAATGTATATACTTTAAATGTAAACTACAATCTTGAAGATCTTTTAACACGAGCGCAATGTCTATCGAACAATTTCTTGGCTCTAACCCAGACAGGAGCAGTTTTTCTTTGAGGTAGGAGCTCTAAAGATGGTAAGAGATCATGAGAGAAAAATTCTGAAGCTTCTCTTGGCAGCAAAGAAGGCAAGTGATCAATAGAGATGACAGATAATTTAGGCCCGGCAGTGGTAGGTACCAGAACGGTAGGTTTGTTAAACACAGTAGCCACAGTGTATATTGGGATGGGGTTGTGAGGGTTGGTAGTGTCTGCTGATACGTCCACCACGGTCCTTAGTCTTCTGTTAGGATTATTCAGTTTCTCCATGTTAGTGAAAGGAGCAATTGGCTTCGATAGATATATACAATTGATAAAAATATCAGCTTGTGGAATTTCGTCAAAGGGACCACCACGGGAAGTTTCTTTGATATCCCATTTTAATATGTTAGCATCTGGAATACCAACTTTGTGCAACAGATCGATGGCACCGGAACCACATCTTCCTAGCGCACCAATGATTAACACGGTTGGCTTTCTGGCTCCGGTGGCTAAGGCTTCTTTATAATCTTTGGTAACATCTTTAACCAATGCCTTTTCATTGGGGTAAGGCGACACTGCAGGCAAGTCTTCATCGTCAGAATGCGTTTGCTTGAATGCCCAGTCTCTTACACCAAGGGCTGCACCTGCGAACCCAGCGTAAAATCCAAAGGCAGCAACTCTTCTACCTTGGTCATTTTCCAAAAATTCCAAATCATATAGAGTACCGTGTCCCTTAATAAATCTCATAAGGACATTTTGCCACCCAGCTTGGTCTTTGTAGCAGTGAGCAAACTGGATGTGTTCGTGGACTAGAGGGAAAGTATCGGTTTCAGGCATTTCCTTCAAACCTATAATGATTCTGTCGCGTGGAGCGGTTTTCCATGAACCTGCAGGCACTATAATGGCACCTGCTTGACGATATTCGTTAATATTGAAAGTAGATTGTGGACTGTCCTCTACATATATTTTGAAGCCCTTAGCTATCAGTTTTTTAACCGTGGTAGGTGTTAAGGCAGCACGTGCCTCTAGGGGTTTAGTTTCAGCTCTTAGATGTAATGTGACGGCAGCCATTTTTGCGGTTGTGTGAAAAATAAAGCGTTTTCGTTGTTATCTTATGGTATGCCTCCTAAAATACCAGTTTCCGTCAGGGAAGATGGGCTTTTTATATATTTCATCGTGGTTTCTCGAGGATGACTTTATGACTCTTTGTCGCTGAAATCGCAGGGGAATTTTGGCGGTTGAGAGCGGAATTCCAAATTCCGCTGGAAAAAAAAAATAATAATGCAAAATGTATAAATGTATAAGAGTCTTTTTTGACTCATCGACTTAGTATGTAACAATTTATATGTACCTGCTATCCTCAAGGCATAAAGTCCGCCAAGGCAGGGTCATTATAGCTCAAGTACTGTCCATTAACACCGTCAGGAATACCATGAAGGGCCAATTTGGCATAAACTGTAGCTGGCACAGAGCTATCCAGCAACTGGTTATTCTCCTTTAAACCTCTAAACATCTTCAATTGCTCTGCACTCATGGAGGAAGGCCCCACGTTCTCCCTAATGTTAACTTGCATATCTGTGTCCACAATACCTGGGGCGACGGCAATGGCTTTCACTTGCCTTTCCTCGTTGGCCAGAGTCATGGCGAAGTGGTTCAGAGCGGCTTTTGAAGAACCGTAAGCTCCCCAACTGCTGAAGTACATGTTACAGGCGTCCGAACTGACGAATACCACGTTACCGTTGGTCTTCTTCAATTCAGGTAACGCAATGCCAACCAAGGAAACAATGCTGAAGAAGTTGATGTCATACAGCTTCTTCCAAGCGTTGACATCAATCTCGTTGACATTTTGCACGGGCTCTAGGACACCAGCGTTGGCAACCAAGGAGTCGATCTTGCCGTGGCCCTTAACAGCAGCGTTAACCAACTGCTTCAACACGGAATCCTCGGTAATATCACCGACAACGTAAAAAAACCTGTCGCCATACTTCTCTTTCAACTTCTTCAAGGGTGCCTCAGACCTGGCTACACCGTAAACAACCGTGTCCTTGTCCAAACTGAAAAGAACATCCACGATGGACTTACCGATACCTCTGGAAACACCTGTAACTAAAATAACTTTACCCATGTTTTTTTAACCTGTTACACGCTGTAGTTAGACCCTTTTTTTTAGGTACAATATTCTTCCATTGCACTTGATCTTTTTCGTTTACGTATATATATGCAAAAGTTAATGTTCATACTGTCTTCTCTTCATTTCTTTGAAAACACCGCGGAATTCCTTCGGTGATACATTCAATCCGGTTCTTGGCACAGAAATGGCCGCACAAAACTGTCGCTCATCGCAAACCCAATAAAAGTTTAGTAGCTAAAAACTATAACTATACCCTTTTACATAATATAGTTTAGTACTAGCCCTGCACCGGCCCCAGTCGCTCATCGTTGTAGCGGAGATATTGACCGTTCAAAGAGTCGGGAATACCTTTCAGGACGAGTTGCGCTAGTACCGCCGCAGGCACCTTTGGGTCCAGCAGTGACGAAGTCTTGTACAATTGAGTAAACCTCTCGAGAGCCTTGGGTGTCATGCCCTGAGGACCCAATGTTTCCCTAATATCTTTCTGCATCTGCGTGTCAACGACGCCCGGTGCAATACACACGGCACGCACTTTATCACTGGGCTCTTCACTGGCAATGTCCATGGCAAAGTGGTTTAATGCGGCTTTCGAGCAGCCGTACGCCGACCATCCGTTATATGGTTTCACACTGGCTCCAGAGCTGACGAAGACAATGTTGCCTACAAATGGCGAGCTCTTCAAGAGGGGTAAACACAGTGCCACCAAAGAGACAATGCTGAAAAAGTTCACATCGAACAGCCGTTCCCACTGCTTGATGTCGTGTTCGGAGTTGGACTGGGAGATGGACTTCACCGGTTCTAGCATCCCCGCATTTGCGACAATACCGTCCAGTTTTCCATGCTTTTGCCGGATTTCCTCCACCAACGCTTCCATTCGAGACCTGTCCGTGATGTCGAGGACACGATAGACAAATTTGTCTGCACCGTATTCTCTTTGCAAAGACTGCAGACCAGCTTCCGTTCTTGCTACGCCGTAGACGATGCATTCATCGTCCTCTTCGATAACAGTTTTCACCAATTGCAGGCCAATCCCACGGGAGGCACCTGTAATCAAAATAACCTTGCCCATATCCCTTCTTTGACAGATTATAAGTTGTTTCTCTTGTTGCTGTTCGCGACAGCCCTTATTTCCTGTATTCCTTCTTCTTTTTCTGCATTATCGTTTTTAGCCACTTTACGAAAAAGGTCAAAAAGTGAAAAAAAGAGGGAAAAAACCATGAGGAACAGTATGCTCCCTTAATATCGGAAAAGCAATAGTAATAAAAACAGCATCAGAGCTTTCCACGTCTCTCTCTTCCAAGCTGTCATCTCGTAAAGTATTCAAGTTTATCATGTCAGAATTCTATAAGCTAGCACCTGTTGACAAGAAAGGCCAACCATTCCCCTTCGACCAATTAAAGGGAAAAGTGGTGCTTATCGTTAATGTTGCCTCCAAATGTGGATTCACTCCTCAATACAAAGAACTAGAGGCCTTGTACAAACGTTATAAGGACGAAGGATTTACCATCATCGGGTTCCCATGCAACCAGTTTGGCCACCAAGAACCTGGCTCTGATGAAGAAATTGCCCAGTTCTGCCAACTGAACTATGGCGTGACTTTCCCCATTATGAAAAAAATTGACGTTAATGGTGGCAATGAGGACCCTGTTTACAAGTTTTTGAAGAGCCAAAAATCCGGTATGTTGGGCTTGAGAGGTATCAAATGGAATTTTGAAAAATTCTTAGTCGATAAAAAGGGTAAAGTGTACGAAAGATACTCTTCACTAACCAAACCTTCTTCGTTGTCCGAAACCATCGAAGAACTTTTGAAAGAGGTGGAATAGGCAGGTCTTCTTCTTTTGAAGTTAGGTAAAGCTTAGTTTTCTTTTATATTTCCTGATAATACATACTCGCTAGTCAAACCTGTCAATTATTATGTGTCGCAACAGACTATATACGTATACATACATATGTATTGAAGTGTGTGAACGAATTACGCGGCTGCTAGTGCCGTACGAACGCAACAAAACGGTTTAGAAATTGCTACCTAAAGCACGCGCCTTTTCCTTAGAAGCAGCATACGACTCCTCTGAGGTTATGGTCTTTAACCATTTGGAAATGGCAGGATAATCCTCTGGTGCGGCAAACTTTCTTTCAAACGCCATCTGCAAAGGGAAAGACATCAAGATATCGGCACCGCTCAACTTCCCATCAACCAGGTAGCCGTTATTTTTGGAAATTTCACCCTCCACAAAGTCGAACTGGTTCTTAACTTCACCACTAGAGTATGCCTGACTGATCTTGTCTGCCACTTTTCTTGCCAAGTACGAAATAGGGAAGGGCATACCAGAATCCTTCACCTTTGAAAGAATGAACTCAATCATTAAAGGTGGTTGCAAGGAACCTTCTACATAAAACAGATAATAGTTAATCTGGTCTGCAATATCAGCATCTTCGCTCATTAAAACGTGTGAATGATCAAAATGCTGCAAGACATATTGGAAGATGAAACCGGACTCGGCAAGTATCTTCTTCTTACCAGTTTCTCTGTCTTGAACTTCTAACAATGGAGATCTTCCTAATGGGTGAATTTTCTTTAATTCTGGTGGAGCACGGAAGTTAGCATCTCTTTTATAAGGGACAATTTCATATTCAAGGTTCAAATGGTCTAATAACCACAAAAGTCTGAACGCTCTGGAATGGTCCAACCAATGGACTTTGATAATTGGCAACGACATAATGCTTCCTTGATTTACCTTTTCCCTCTCATTTTAGGTTGTTGTAAAAAATATCAACGATCGTTTTATATATAAGGATTCTGCCATAGTATTTCAACGTTATCCACTTCCCCTAAATTTTCACCATACTGGAGCGAGCGGGTACGAGGTGAAAATCATTAGTAAATGGCCGTAGCATGAAAAGTGCGATTGTCATAGTAACAAGGAGGGGCTTATCCTTGGCTATTGCGAGGCACCCCCTCTGTTGCTAACGGAGGTTGTAACTGCCGGTGGTGGTTTTCCTATTAGGCTAGCCTTGGCATACAGATCACCCTTAGGGCCCACTTTGGTGTGAGCTTGAGGTGCTTAACTTTGTCAATACAAGACGGGCTGGGCTAAGCCTTGTAAAAATCCTCATTTGAGCAATGTACTAGTTATAAGCGCAATAGGTGTTTTTTGGACACCCTGTTTCCGTAATATGTCCTCCCCCAAGGGAGCTTACACTCTTGAGTAAAGTCTTCTTCAAAAAAGTAAGGTCAAACCCCGAAACTGAACGCCATGCATTTCCCCCAGCCAGATGTATGTTACTATCAAAGATCTTATCCATGCAATGTCAAGTTACCGTATAGAACCGATGACGCACTGCTCCGTGCCCATGAACTGCATTTTACCGACGGTATTTGGCTAAAGAAGAGAGGAGCTGATTCAATACAAACTGTTCGTAAACAATTACGATTCTAAGGATACTAGAAGCAGCAGCGGAATGAATAGACGGTAACCTTACAAGAGAATAAGTACGGTTGCACTAGTAATATATATAGAAAGTGAAAGCTGGCCTGTTTTCTTTACCGTCACCTGCGCAGTGCGAGCCAAGAAAAAAATAAAATGATACAAGGAAAAAAAAAAGTTGAGCAGGAAGCAACTTTATTTGCTCAGGATGGTAGGCTATAACTTTTCTTGCAGTAGTAATTACAATGGTGGTCACTTCATTGAAAACAGCTTCTAGTACGATAAGTGGCCGGCGTTGGACATGAACAATATCTGCGATATTATACCTACCAAATCCGAGGTTAAGCTTCCCGCCTTAGACCGTAGCTGCAATGATTCAAATCAACAATGTCGCTTCCGTAAACCTCTCGTTATATATGGTAATAATATTAGCGATTACTTACGTATCTTCTACCAGTAAGCAAAGCAAATTCTCCATATTCTAATTGTATTGACCACGGCTGTAAAATTAACTAAGCCACTCATTCTTGGATGGTTCTATCTGACACTTGTCTGTATGAAAGTATTACTGATTAGCTCTACTTTAATCAATATGAGAAGGAACACACGGCTAAAACCATTCTGCGTACTTATTAATACTTCTCAGGAATAATTGAAGCGATGCAGTGTAATCTGCGGTAAGAGCATTAATCTTTAGTAAATATATTGGTTGAGAAAAGCGAAGCTTATCGCGTGTCATCGTGCATAGCACTGATTAAAAACATAATTGCCCATGCACTAGCGAAATGAGCCCAGTCCTTAATCCATACGTGGTCGTGCTTTACTGAATATCAGAAGATGCAAAGGCTCTTTTCAATTATCTAGTACATTGAACTTAGGAATGTGGGGAAACTGAAGGTCAAGGAAAAAATTAGCGCCATATGTTGGTATGATGTCAATAGCAGTAGAAAAATATATAGACAAGAAAGACGGGGGAGTAAGAAGTTCTGCTCGAGGGTATGGGAAACCACAACAAGGTACAATATTCTTACATAACGTTATTATTATTTCTTTCTCCATTTTTCATTATCAATCCTTGAATTTCAGCTCCAACTAAATCTGATGACCGTCTCTCACTTTCTATATCGTTCTCTACACAGTATATTATAATATACCAATAACACGAACTCCAGTCAGTAGATCGTTGCCGATCTTCATTCTAACAAGACAAGAGATGAAAGTATTACAACAGAAAGATGGCACTTGTACTTATTAAAGTAGAAGTGGATGTATTAGTCCTGGATATGCTTTATTTTTGAAGCATAAGAACAATAAGAACATCTTCTTAGCCGGCTGAATAATCGCTGATAATTCGATTTTAAAAAGAAAAGTACATCGAAAATTATGTGCTAAACAAGATATTAAACTTTTCTTCTTTCGATTGCACCAATCTGAGGGAGCAATTCATAAATGGCTGAAAAGAAAAAGAAATGGTTTGTGCTTTCGATTAGTTGCTTTTACAAAATTCTTGTCCTTGGTTTGAAAGGTCAACGGGTATGAGGACGGAGTTGGAACGTGGTAAAAAACGTTCATATTTGCCTACCTGTCAAATAAGCATACAGCGATAGCGACATTTCCCCTTTAGTTGGCGCACATATTTTACTAGGTTAGAGAGAATGTATGAGAAAGAAACTAAAATTTGAAGCAAGAAGGTACCATAAAAAACCTAATATATGTCTATTTTTGGAAGTATTTTTTGTGCAAACGGCACGCTATTGAGAGAAAATAAAGAAATGTTCGTACTTACTTCCATTAAGAACAATATCAACGTGCTTAACCGGCTAGAAACTGCGGAGGAAAATACGTGGGGGTATAAACTGTTCTGGGACGATTGTGTCAGGCACAGAGTCTTCTAGAAGAAATGAGGGAAATCAATTTGGAAAAACGGCAACAGTATTTGTAAGCGCTTTCCAGTAAAATAACGAAAAAGAGAAAACTTCAGTACCACTATTTATGAAGGCACACCAAACTTTTTGTTTTTACGAGCGGCAATGACATCAAGAATGGACCCTATAACACGAAACATTGTCTAAAAAAACTTTTTGCCTTTTTTTTTTTCACTGGTTTTCAGGCACATTTTAAAATTTACATAATTTCTTCTAGAAAAAGTTTAAAAAGCTATATTTTGCCTGAATAGCCTGGAACATTCAAGGCACCAGGAACCATGAATTAAGATTATAGACTTTTTGACTGCAAAAAGCGGTTCATATGACGGATTACGAGATGTCCGTTCGCTTTGTGTCGAGCTTACGAAGATTGACGTAACCTTCGTTTAGGTTCGAGGTGTGAGGTGCATTACATCATGAAAGAGTATTATTACAGCATATGACATGTTTCAGTAGAGCAAAGAGAGAAGGAAAAGGACCAGATGAAATGTCTGGCCAGGCCTTCAATAAGCAAACTGAGTGGAACATGTTTGCCCAGTCCTTCCGTTTAGGCATGCTTATATAACGCTGCATGTTGAGGGTTTTTTATGTATTTTTAGCAGGGTATCCGAGGATTTAGGTCATGAAAGTTTTCTACTTCTTCCTCATCTCGAGAGCTAGGTAAGAGTCTCGATTTCATTATGGCAATCTTGATAAATACACTGGAAGCAAAGTGTTTTCTTAAAAAGAAGAAATTACCGTGTTCTTGTGTTACCCAAAAATACTCCAGGATCTCTTACCATACATAGAAAGCATTCGGAAAAATGTTGAAATCGGTTAGCCAAGAATATCGATAATATGTCGCAGTAGAAGTTAAAGACAGATAGGAGAAGCTTGGTATAACACATGTATGACAGTAACTTTAGTTCTTAACGTACAACGATTGATATCTCATAGATTGAATACGGGGAGAGAAACACAAGAGAGCCCCATTTTGGATGCCAAAGAAAAGGATAATGGCAGCCATAGAGCCTTTGTCGCCCCTATACCGTTCGTGCACGAATAGATGATTTACAACGTCCTCCTAAACATCATAATAGACTCAATGAAGGCCGTTACAGTGACGCGGCGTCTGAATCATTGAACCTATAAGTTTGCTCCCACTTTCTTGGCAAAAAGTCTGGTGTTTTCGAAAGAAAATTTTGCTGTTCATTTCTTGAAATGAATCGGCTTACCAAATTCATACCAGCAGTGGTCATCTTACCTAAGATTTCTCTTCACATTTTCACGCAATATCTTCAACAGAATTTGAAGGACAATCTCATATCTGGATAACTCTGTTTATTTTGCTTTTATTTTATACTTTAATGCTGTGAGTGTTTTATGCCGCTAAATACTGTTCTCTGTATATGCCAAACGTTCTTGATAAAACCGTCAACCGATAATAACAATGTAGGAGAGGCCTTTTAACAAAATTGAACGGGTTGTAATGAGGATTAAGAACTTTTTTAGTTTTGTTTTGATGTACGCCCGGATTTGCTCACCTCTTCATTCTGGCTACGTCTCCTATTTACTTTTCAGGGCTAGTGCAGTATCATTGAGTCCATTGAAGAAGAAAAAGCCTCAATAATACCAAGAGTACTTTCGATCAAGCGGATTCTCAAAAAAATTTCCACTGTTACTATTTTTTTATTTTGGAGAGTGAAAATGAAATAATAATGAATGCAAATCCTCCATAGTTCGTCAAAATATCATATTTTCAAAACCTTCCATCTTTTTCTCAAACCTCTATGATTGAGTATGAGTTATCCAGTACCAGCGCCCATCACGATACCTTAAATAGTAAGAGACAACGGCAAATTATTAAAGATTACAAAATAACTCGAGAGTAGCGCATCTAACTGACTTTGATCAAGGTTGCCACTATTCAAATTGATGCTACTCTATTCAAACAGTGGTTCTGAGCTCAATACGGTCAAACCTTGTGTAAGAAGAAGAATGTCAAGGAAAAAGAAACTCTTAGTGCTAAAAGAAATTGGGCTGCTAGAGCTGCTTCTGCCAAGATCAAATCTCACATGTTTATCATTCATGAGCACCGGTGGTTTCTTTATAAACTGTTTCAGCCACATATCATCTGGGCACACCGAAAACTTGTTAGTTTTAACTGATGATACCTCCTGTTTGAAGTTCATTTATCCTTCATATCACTGGTAAAGCGAACTCTTCTTCGACGTCAAAGATCAGTAAATTCTTGATAAACGGATAGTTAGAGTGATATTTTTTATCTAAAACGCCCCTTTTTGAATTAATTCAAACATTTGATTTACTGTACCTGGTTTGGCAACAACTTTATTACCTAAACAAGAAATAGCAAAATGACGAATAATATCAGCCGCTGTTACAACAAACTTACAGTACCATGTTTTCGTAAGGGTAATAATATTATCTGTACGGAATACATATTGGCGGAAAAAGCACAGTCCAGCTCGCGAGATATGCAATATTCTCAAACAGACATATATTGTTGCCCTCTTTTTAACCGTCTATTGATAAAGTAATTGTGCTTCTCTCTAAATAGCGGGCACTTCCATTATATATATATTTTCCAGAAATTTTGAGTGGCGTATCTCTTACATACTACTAACACTAATCCTGGATTCTTACACCAATTTATAGCGTTATACAGTTCAATTGAGTATAATGAATCATAGACTTTATTATAAAAGTAGTTTTAACAAGAGGAATGTTAATAGTTCATATAATTGATTATTAGCAGAAAAGATTCACCTAAAAGATGTAGGGGCAGGTAATCAAACCGATGTTATCTAAAAAAAA
Source organism: Saccharomyces cerevisiae S288C (assembly GCF_000146045.2). Classification (NCBI taxonomy): domain Eukaryota; kingdom Fungi; phylum Ascomycota; class Saccharomycetes; order Saccharomycetales; family Saccharomycetaceae; genus Saccharomyces; species Saccharomyces cerevisiae. The sequence continues at coordinate 429,961 of NC_001141.2, forward strand.
AAGACATATAATTAACTTCGTTAAATTAGAAAATGCGGATGTTTCTTTGCGTCATAGTGTGGACTTGATAGAACAATACCTCAAGCTACCTTTGCATTGAGTATGACGTATTATGTAGGATATATGTGGCGAGTGATTAGATAGATTTTTTTAGCTGCACTTAAAAACAGTCAGGGCTGGGCGGCAAAGTGGAAGGTAAGTAAAGAAAAAATGGTAAGATAAGGAAGCCGCGATGGAGAAGATGAAACATTCACTGCTTTTTAGCACTGTGTTATTCTTCTTGTTAGCTTATTTGACAATATTCGCCATTGCGTTGGCCCTGGGGAAAAAGTGTGCACTTATAAGGTCGTTACTATCTTTATTGCAGTTAACAGTCTTCGTCATATGTATAATCATTACGCTGTAGGTTTCTTATTTTTATATGAAGCAGTGATATATAACATAATAAAGTTTCATCGCCTTTTACACAGTATATAGGGCTTCACCTATACAGTCCCACACAGTAACACACTGCGAAACTATGTATCTCTTCTCTACTTATAAAAGAAAATAAGATATGAAGGACAATAATGAAAAGGAGAAAGAAGAACGGTATTTGTAACCTGCATTTTGTTTTTTAGTGGTGCTTTCGCTAGAGCCGCCACTACTTGAGAAAGAACTAGCATCATCGCTTTGGGCTGCGGTGGCAAGCAATGATTTGTACTGTGAAAATTCCGAATACGAGGTCCAGCTGACATTAATAAAATCTCCTGTTCCGATGGGACTACCGGGCTTATATACCCATGTACTAAAGTATCCGGGAGCAGGGGTGGCACCTGGGACAGTATCGGAGATAACCTCAATATCTTCTTCTTGATTATTAAAGCTAGCCTGAGCAATAGAAATTTCGTAGTTTTCTAAATCGTAGACTACATATGCGTCGACAAGGAAAGCATCTCCCAGCATATAAGTGGACTCGGATTGCTTAACATTTAAAACGCAACGATCCTTAGCTGATGTTACGAAATTGGATATGTTTGCCGATATATTAAATCCTCCAAAGTCGACGGACAGTAAAGTATCGTTCACTTTTGAACAATCAAAGATGTAGCCTTGGTCGTCAGAGCTGTACTCTCCGTCAAAACTTTTGCCGATTGCTTCTGCAATTTCGGTGGGTAAATAGGAGAAAGTTGTGCCAGAATCCAACATCACTGGAAATTGAATATCCGAAACAGTTTTATTGCCAGATTCACTATCCAAAATTGCCACACTTTGTGCAGTAATAATCATCCCAGGATTTGAGCCAAGGGTATTGAATGCCTGCAGCATAGGCAGGGTGTAAAGCTGTCCTGTGTACTTACTTTTGTCCACTGCACCAAACAAGATGCTCCCGAAGTGTGCATCAGGTCCATTCAAAAATAAAGAATACGCTATTTTATTAATCTTTCCCTGATTTTTTAATTCCATTGGAAAGTTATCATATATGAAAGGTGTTCTGTTCAATGCCAATGCGTATTCGATACCATCTGTAAATTCTGCAATGGGAAGCGATATGCCTAAAATGCCACTTGGATTGCCTATTGTATCATTTGATACACCAAAAGTGAAATCATTTAGAGTAATATTTTCGAAAGAGACAACATCCGTACCATAAGTCCCTGCATAATACGTACCATCTCCGTATGTGTTATTGAAAAACGTCGCATTATTCTCAAAAGTAGATGAGTTGCTTGCATCGAATGTACCCCAATAAGAGCAGAGAGTGTTATAAGCTTCTGATGAGATGGTAGTCGAAGGAAGCCCATTGAACGTTGCTGTGAGCTCGTAATTATCAGTTGAAGCGTAGTCAGATCCGTCAGACATCGATTTGCAATAGGCAATGTCAGCATTATTCACAATCATATCTGAAGAGCCAGTATCTAACTGTAGGTACAACGTTTGTGGAGGCGTTCCGATTTCCATCTTGACAACATACACTCCTATTCCATTTATCACTGTGGTGTTAAGAACCTCATTTCTTTTGAAGACGGTAGAAACATCCTGTGTGCATATATTTATAATATCAGCCAACTTTTGAACAGGAAACTTAACATAGGAACTTGCGGAAGACCCTAAAACGGTCAATGAACACATCAATGATGACAACAAAGAGAGGATGGAAATCAATTGCATATTGATAGCTTTGCGTTGTCTTCAAATATCCTTATTTTCGAAAGAGACAAAATTTAACAACTGATCAACCAATGAAAAAAGAGAACAAGGAAGAACGATGAAAAACCCTATTCCAAGATCATAACACCTTATATACTCTCAACTTTGAAAGCAGTTCCAAAGCTTAAATCCTCGAAGAGTACTGCTTGCATGAGGTTTACGCAACAGGTCTAGTCAGTTTTAACTCCTCGGATATCTCGAGATATTTTGCTGTAGTGAGCGACAGGGTAGCAAATTTTTGGACCCTTAACCCCTTATACAAATTACCACCATATGTTCCTTTTCTGCAGCGAAAACCTCGGTGTTGTCAGAAACAATTTAAGAAAAGCACAGGCGAAATTGGGCTTGCACTGGGTGATCAACAATGCCAGAAATAAATGAGAAGCTTTTTACTCTTGCTTTTGCTTCTTCCTCTTTATGTTCAAGCCAGCCAAGCTATGTTATAGTGTTGAATGTCTTGAACCGTTATAGTTTCTAAAAATAACTTTACATTTTGTTATGCAATCTTCATCATCTCGAACTTTTCAACAAACGTTCAACAGTGATGGTCTTCCCCAGTGAACCAAAAGACATATGACGCTCGTATGGTATGTTAAAAACAACATAGAGGATAGTAGGTCGGGGTTTATTGTAGAAAGGACATAAATAGTTGACGTGGTAAATTTTCATCAACTAAAGCCACATCTATTTTGCCAAGTAGGAGATAATGTAATATGTAGAGGGATCGAGATTTACTGAAGCCTCACGTGAGGGCAATCTGGAATCAGATTGCACTGGTTTGCACCATACCTCTCAAAGAAGAAAACGTACTACTTTTTTAGTTGAGTATGGATAGGGTAGTGTTTCCTAAAGTTATAAGGTAAAAGGGGCAGAGGAAAAGTCGATAATAATTTGAAAGAAACTTGCTTCCATATTCACAAAGGAGCTGGATACTTCATGTCATCCGCACATATATCTACAAAAATTTCAACTTTTTGAGGTTGATACTAAGTCTTTCGCTACCAAAATGAAAGAAATCAATTTGGAGAGACTTAGGCTGAATATTTCCGCGTTCTCTCTGGGGATGAAAGATTTCTTACTGCAAAGAGTTTCAGTATTTACGGATTGGTTACAATTTTTTTTTTTTATCATAATCAATTCTTTGAATATCAACTTCTCTCAATACCATCCGCCTCTCAGCGGCTACAATTACGTAATTGCACCAAGGCCTTCGCCGAGAGTTTACATATTTGCAGACCCTAACAGTATACGACTCCCAACACACGTTTAATGTTGTACGAATTCAAGAGATAGAAATATTTCTTGCATGGAAGCCGTTTAGAGCAGACTGAATATGGGCTTAGACAATAAGCTTCTGTACGAGGGTCCAAATCTAAAATTCGGATATTCTTTTTGACCGAAAAAGGAAATGTCACAGGCACAGAAAAGGGTTTTATAAGGCACCTCGGCACCCTATAATTGGCATTCCCACATTCTGCGCATACGAATACACATGAGTGCCATAAAACAATACTCCACATACGAAGTCTATGAAAGATGTATGATTCGTTCAGAAACAAGGTCATCTCCATAGAGATAATGAGATTGTGTGAAAGATGAGATATGGAGGATATGTGAGGTGCTAAATGAGCACCTGTTAACGAATCGTTTAAGTAGTGATGACTGATGAAGGCATGGGTATAAATAGAGCTGCTTCAACTGTATGTCTTTGAGAATATGTTTTTATTCCTTTCTTTCCTGTTAAGCTTATATCAGCACTAAAAAACAAAACAAATATAATGGTCAAATTAACTTCAATCGCTGCTGGTGTCGCCGCCATCGCTGCTGGTGTTGCCGCTGCCCCAGCCACTACCACTCTATCTCCATCTGACGAAAGAGTTAACTTGGTCGAATTGGGTGTTTACGTCTCCGATATCAGAGCTCATTTGGCCCAATACTACTTGTTTCAAGCAGCTCATCCAAGTGAGACCTACCCAGTTGAAATTGCTGAAGCTGTTTTCAACTATGGTGACTTCACCACCATGTTGACTGGTATTCCAGCTGAACAAGTCACCAGAGTTATCACTGGTGTTCCATGGTACTCTACCAGATTGAGACCAGCTATCTCCAGTGCTCTATCTAAGGACGGTATTTACACTGCTATTCCAAAATAGAGACATGCCTTTACGAATGAGATTCCATAGACATTGAAAGTAACGAAAAAATGAAATAAAAAATGCTTTCAATATAAATACAGCTGATTACATATAAACATATATTAATATTATAAATTCATTTGCTTTCACGAACTACCGGCTGGGCGTCAATATAATAGGGAACGCATAGTTGCTCTTTTATCTTTCTCACAACTAGGGGTTTTTTTATGTGAGCTGTACGGAATAGGCCAGTTTTACAACAGGATTCGTAGATCAGAATCCGTTCAAGCTATTCACCTGTTACAGCAGTAGAGTTGCTCTTGTCTTGACCCGTGAATATTAAATACTGTAGAACCAGAACGGATACTTGAATATATTCAACGATGGGAAAATAAAAAGACATATAAGAAAAATGTGCTAGTACGGTAAGGAGGATACTGAAAAGAAAAGGAAAATATAGTTTAAAATAGTAAAGATAACCCACTTTCGTTATGGGTTTAGTGAGGGTTGGTAACGAACCGTAGCGCGGTGTAGTATGCTGTGAATAATTGTACTTTAGCATAGTTAACATTACAATCTTTGTACGTTTATATAACAAATATGATAGAGTATGAGAAAAATTAAATGATACATTTTGAGGTTAAGGTTGAAACTATTATATGGAAGAAAGGTGGAATATAGTTAGGGCCAAAATGACACTATAAATGACATGATGTGAGCCTTAGTAAGGTGAGAGCTACGCTTCCTGGTTTAAATCAAAACCGAGAGCCCAAAATATTATCGGTATCGACGTAACATTTCAATGTCATTCAAGCTTAAAGGAGATCAGCGCAAATGCGTGAAGTCTTAGTCATTGTAAATGCGATTTTTCTTTGTTGAAGGTGAAGTCGGAAAATTCACATGACTGCAAAAAAATCCTAGTCTACAGTATGGTAACCAAAAAATGCTATATATACATATGTCCTGCATGAAAGAGAGGGCGAGTTTTCAGTTTGACAAGCTTTCTCTTATTGCTGCTATTCCTCTCTTTTGTTTGCCATTTTCAAAATTTGTTTTGTCTAACCATTCTTCAAAGGTTTTACGAATGCGTAACCATTCTTTATCGATTATTGAAAACCATTGAGTGTCGCGAGTGCGACCCTTATATACCACCACTTGTCGAAACGTGCCTTCATACTTAAAGCCTAAGCGCATCGCTGCCCTCCTTGACGGCCCATTTAAACTATCACACTTCCACTCATATCTCCTGTATTGAAGATCATCAAATACATACTTCATTAACAGAAATTGAGCTTCAGTTGCAATAATCGTCTTCTGTAATTCTGGTGAAAAAACAACATATCCAACTTCTAGTGAACCGTTGGCTTCATCGATTCTTATTAAGCACAATGTACCAACGGCACGTTCAGTCTCTTTATTAATAATTGCGAAAGGCACAGTATCTTTAGTTTCATTGAGTTCCTTAATGAATTCTAGATATTCCTCCAAGTTAGTGAATGGTCCCGCAGGTAAATACGTCCATAATTTTTGGCCTGCCTCACTATAGGCACTAAAAAGTTCCGAACCATGTCTTTCTCTATCTAGAGGTTCTAGTCTGCAAGTGTTACCTTTCAATACAACTTTCTCTGGGAAGGCCCTTGTTGTCCAACCTTCGACGTCAGCACCAACTTCTTGCCCAAATATATTTAAATTCGCCATAATTGTTTCTACTGAAGGGCATTATTTCCAGGTTCAGAGGCGGGAAAATTCTTGCAAGGCGTCCTCCCATGCTATTTTTATATCATTGTTGATTGTTTATCAACCTCTTATCAACCTCCTATCAACCTTTGAAGAATGGCTCAAAAAAAAAACAACCTTCCATTATGAACCAATAAACAGAGCAAATATCACGTGCACAAAGAACTACGAACTTTTTGACTTTCACACTGGCGATGATCCAAGACGTATTACAGTACAAGAGATCTGCTTTATTGTAAGCCCAGTAAACAGCTTCTTATAGACTCTGCAAATATAGGTACAGAGTTTGCATAATTTTCTAATATACACTTATGCCTTATGATAATCCCAATTTTGAGAAGGAGACAAATTCAGCGAGTGGCGTATAAGTGCGTGCGCTATTGAAACAAATCTCACATAAATGTGTTTATGATCAGCAATAACCTTATCGATGCAACAGAAAATGTGATTCGCGAAATTTGCATCTTTCTTTTCAAAAAATATTTCAAAAACAAATTGCCAAGAGATGATGAAAACAAATCACTCAATTCAAGTTAAATAAGAACTCGTGTATATATAGAAAATATGAGGAAATGTACTCCATTTCAACTGCTTGACTTTAAAATGATGCTGGCTCATGAGAAGCCTCCAAGAAATAATATCGGTGTTACTATTCCAATACTTTCGATCCGCTCTGTGCTAAATAGGCAAACTCAAAAGTAATAAATACATACACATATTACGGAGATTTGTGCCTTTAAGGAATATAAATTATAATTATCTGCTAGTTTACATTTTAATGGCTCCAAACATTTATTTTCTAGAAGTGCTCCTTAATAAACAATAATCTTAAAAGAATAATTATGGAGCGTGTCCGGTTGTAATTAATACTCAGTAATTATATATAATTTGAGAATTATGCTCGTGTGCATTTTCTTCCAATATATTATACTCTGAACCATGTCGTGCTGTGTGCATAAAATTGCTCGATGAAAATCTTAACCCACCTTTTAGGTTGAAAAAAACATGTTCACTTTTTCACTAAAGACTTGTTACCACGGATTGTGCTTCTTTAACGTATGGCCATAGCTCAACGTTCAACGAAGCAAACCACATAGTTTTTTTTAAAGATAAAAGGCGATAGAAAAAGCAGCTAAAAAACCATTCACAGTCAAGTCCATCGTAGAAAAACTCTTCATTATTCCAGACTTTTTTCTCAAACAAATACCTATTCATTTTCTTTGCAATTTCGTCCCATCCATTCGCACCGCTTTCTTGCTCATTTATAATAGTTGACAAGAACTGCATCTTGTGTTCCATTTTAACGGATAAAACAATCATTCCCATATTTTGGAAATCTCTCGTCATGATAAAAAACATTACTACCGGAAACAAGAAACGTGATATAAGGTCAACATTTCCAGACGTGTAGACAATTAAAAAATAATAAAGGAAGACTTGTAAACACCGCAGCTTGAAAATCCTTTTAAGAATCCAGGTAAGCTTAAATCGGTAAGCTTCTTTGGGAAGTTTAGCATCTTCTAGGCCAACAGGGCTCCATGATTTTTCAGTATTAAACAACTTCCATTGTTTTTCAACTTCTGTAAAATAAACTCCCAATGCTTCTTCAATGTAAGAGACGGAATCCTTAAATGACTTAACCTTGGCAGCTTCGTCTTTTTTCAAAGAGAAGGGTTCGAGAAGGGTTGTTCTGAACGCTTCTTGGCAGCCCATGGCATTGAAGAAAAAGTACCTAGTATTCCAAGCCTTATTTTCATATAAGTACGAATTTAGATTTGCTGCAACGATTTCCCAATTATGAGTATCCAAACTTGGTGCGTTTTTAGTAATATCTTTGCAAAACTGAGTGAGTTGTTTCGATAAGGAGCGCTTACGAGAAGGTTCACGAATAACAAGGAGAAATATTGGTCCCAAAACCAGGACAAGAAGTGAAACTATAAATTGGTAAACCCAATTGTTGGAAAGTTTCCATCAGATGCTAAGTGGTAGCCATAATAGCATCCAGATGCGAAACGCTAAAGACTTGTAAATTTCATAACAAAACCAGGTCAATTCGTTTCGGAAAACATCCTGGGGTAAAACAGTCTTTTGGGATTCGAGCTGTTTGAAGGATAACACATCTACGCTTTTCTCATCTTTGACTTCATTCTCTTTCATTTGGTAGTGAGATGGCAGTTCGAGGTTTTTTTATTCAAAGTAATAACTTCTTCCTTTTCGCTTTTATGTAGCAGAAAAAAAAGCCGCCGAAGCGCGCGCGTTCGTGCAATCTCATGATAGAAAAAGGGCAACAATGTTGGGCTATTTTAGACAAAGAAACTCAGCTATTCGAAAAGGGCATCCATTTCATTTCCGGTTTTCTATCTAAGTTACTCGATAGTCGTAATAATACTTTTATAAAACTTTAATGCGGGTACTTTGAGAGCGTGTCATAACTTTGGCTTACGTTTTAAGGTGCGACCGGCAATGTCACTGCTCGCACAGCAGTTGCCGCCTGAAATGAAACACATATTTAAGCGTAGATTGCCTGTGAGAAAACTGTGTAAACATATAGTAGAAAATAGACGTAGCTGTCACAAATATTTACACGGGAAAGAGTCTGGCCTACGAGTATCTTACATGAAGATTCATAGAACCAATTTATTTCCCTATATTGATAACCTTTCGATACCATTTTAATGCCTTCTCCTTATGTTTGTTGTCACTGTAAAACGGATCAAAGCAAAAACTTAGAGGTATGGTGGTACTCAGATCATGCATGACCTCTGGGTAATTACCACTTCTCCCGCTTGTTTTGAGATTCTGTATATAAATATTGCAAACAAAAGGATAGAGCGCAAATGACAGACCTTATAGTATAAATTGTTCGTTTAATCATGCGTCAGTGTGAGATTCCATGACAATAGTATGGGAAGATAGGGCGAAGTGAAAATATCTGTATGACTATAGAGTGCAGTTATATTACAATATATTAAATAGAGCATAGTGGTACGACGATATTAAGGAACTTTTACATTAATGACGTCATGGTAGTGCTCATACTTCAAGTCAAAGTGTTTATTTCGTAAAGTTGAAAGGTAAAATATTTTTATGTTTAGGTGATTTTAGTGGTAATTTTTCTGTAATATTGACATAAGTTTATAAAAATTGAGTGGTTAGTATATGGCGTAAAAGTGGTATAATGTATGCATTAAGAGCAGTTATACAATATTTGGAGCCGCTGAATGAGATATAGATATTAAAATGTGGATAATCGTGAGCTTTATGGGTAAATGGCACAGGGTATAGACCGCTGAGGCAAGTACCGTGCACAATGATGTGAGTGCATTTGTACTGATTTAGTGAGAGATGGGCCATGGAGTGGAGTGGAATGTGAGAGTAGGGTAAGTTTGAGAGTGGTATATACTGTAGCATCCGTGTGCGTATGCCCTATCAGTATACAATTAAAGGTGAGTATGGCATGTGGTGGTGGGATTAGAGTGGTAGGGTAAGTATGTGTGTATTATTTACGATCATTTGTTAACGTTTCAATATGGTGGGTAGAACAACAGTATAGTGAGTAGCAGATGGTGGATGGTAGGGTAATGGTAGGGTAAGTGGCAGTGGGGTTGGATATGGGTAATTGGAGGGTAACGGTTATGGTGGACGGTGGGTTGGTGGTAGTACGTAGAGAGATGGATTGTGGTTCGGAGTGGTATGGTTGAATGGAACAGGGTAACAAGTGGGGAGGAAGGGTAATGGAGGGTAAGTTGAGAGACAGGATGGTTAGGGTTAAAGTAGGGTAGTGTTAGGGTAGTGTGGTGTGTGGGTGTGGGTGTGGATGTGGTGTGGATGTGGTGTGGGTGTGGATGTGGGTGTGGTGTGTGTGT